>NC_134825.1:139128490-139361043 GCF_004210375.1 Tachypleus tridentatus
GTGAAGGGAGGGGTTAGTTGAGATGACGGAAAAGAGTACTGGAAAGAAGAACGGTGTGTTTCTTGTTATTGAACTACATGTGATATAGAACGTTGTTAGAATGACGCAGGAAGAGTATTGGAAAGATAACGTGTGTTTCTTGTTACTGAATCACCGTGAAATGGAGGTGTGCTTGAGATGACGGCGGAAGAGCATTGGAAAGATAGCACGGTGCGTTTCTTGTTATACAATCACCGTGAATGGAGGTGTGGATAGAGATGATGCACAGAAAGTGTATAAAGAGCACACGGTGTGCTTCTTGTTACTGAATCACCGTGATACGTGGCGTGGATGACGACGATACAGGAAGAGTACTGGAAAGAGGCAACGGTGCCTTGCGTTACTGAATTACTGTGAATGGAGTGTGGCTGAATAGATGCAGGAAAGAGCATTGGAAAAAAGGCAACGGCGTGCTTCTTGTTATTGAATCACCGTGAATGGAGGTGTGGTTGAATGATGAGCAAAAGAGTGGACGGAGAGAGCACGGTGTGCTTCTTTACATTGAATTCACTGTGATATGGAGGTGAATTATGCTTTAAAGAGATGATGCGAAGAAGTATTGAAAGAAACACAGGTGTGTTTTATTATTTAATACTGTGAATAGGTTATAGTTGAGATCATGCAGGAAAGGAATTGGAAAGAAGCGGTGTGTTTCTTTTAGAGATACAATACTGAATAGGCTGTGGTTGAGATGATTACAGGAAAGAGTATTGGAAAGAGAGCACGGTGTGTTTCTTGTTATTGAATTACCGTGAATGGGGTGTGGCTATGGAATGATGCAGGAAGAGTATGGAAAGAGGCAACGGTGTGCTTCTTGTTAATGAACTACCGTGAATGGAGGCGTGGCTGAGATGATGCAGAAAGCATATGGAAAAGAGGCACAGCGTGCCTCTTGTTATTGAATCACCGTGAATGGAGGTGTGGCTGAGATGATGCAGAAAAGAGTATTGGAAAGAAGCAACGGTGTGTTTCTTGTTACTAGTGATCACCGTGAATGGAAGTGTGGTTGAGATGACGGCGAAAGAGTACTGGAAAAGAGAGCACGGTGTGTTTCTTGTTACTGAATTACCGTGAATAGGATGCATGTTGAGATGACGCAGGAAAGAGTATTGGAAAAGAGCACGGCGTGTTTCTTGTTATTGAATTACCGTGAATGTGGGTGTGGCTGAAGATGATGCAGGAAGAGTACTGGAAGAGGCACGGTGTTTTGTTACTGAATCACTGTGAATGGGGGTGTGGTTGAGATGATGCAGGAAAAGAGTATTGAAAGAGGCACGTGTGTGCTCTTGTTACTGAATTACCGTGAATGGAGGTGTGGTTGAGATGACGGTGAAGAGTATGGTGCCATTTAACGGTGCTTCTTGTTACTGAATTCACTGTGAATGGAGGTGTGGTTGAGATGATGCAGGAAGTAGTACAAGAAGAGCAGTGTGTTTCTTGTTATTGAATCACTGTGAATGGAGGTGTGGCTGAGATGATGCAAAAAGAGTATTGGAAAGAAGAGCAACGGTGTGTTTCTTGTTACTGAATCACTGTGTATGGAGGTGTAGCTGAGATGATGCAGGAAGAGTATTGGAAAAGAGAGCAACGTTGTGCTTCTTGTTACTGAATCACTGTGAATGGAGGGTAGTGGCTGAGATGATGCAGGAAGAGTATTGGAAAGAGGCACGGCGTTTCTTGTTATTGAAATCACCGTGAACGGACGTGGCTGAGATGACGAGGAAGAGTACTGGAGAGGCAACGGTGTGCCTTTGTATACGAATTACCGTGAACGGAGGCGGATGAGATTTAAGAAAAAGCACAAGTTGTTTCAACGGGTTCCGTTACTGAATCACCGTGAACGTGGGCGTGATGAGATGACGGCGTTATATCGGGAATGAGCAACGCGTTCCATGCGTCACTGAATCACCGTGAACAGAGCAAGTGGCTGAATGATGGCGAAGAGTATTGGTGAGGCAACGGTGTGCTCTTGTTACTGAATCACTGTGAATGGGTGTGTGGTTGAGATGATAAAGGAGAGAGCATTGGAAAAGCAGCACAGCGTGCTTCTTTTTATTGAATTACCGCTGGGGGTGTGTGGTTGAGATAATGCAGGAAGAGTATTGGAAAAGAGGCAACGGTGTGTCTCTTGTTACAACCACTGTGAATGGAGGCGTGGACGAGATGATGCAGGCGAGTGCATTGGAAAGAGGCAACGTGTGTTGTTTCTTATTACTGAATCACCGTGAATGGAGGTGTGGATGAGATGACGGAGGAGAAGCATTGGAAAGAGAGCACGGTGCGTTTCTTGTTATTGAATTACTGTGAATGGAGGTGTGGTTGAGATGATGCAGGAAGAGTATTGGAAAAGAACACGGTGTGTTTCTTGTTATTGAATTCACTGTGAATGGGGTGTGGCTGAGATGATGCAGGAAGAGTACATTGAAAGAGGCACGGTGTGTCTCTTGTTATTGAATCACTGTGAATGGAGGTGTGGATGAGATGATGCAGAAAGAGTATTGGAAAGAAAGCACGGTGTGTTTCTTGTTATTGAATTACTGTGAATGTGGTGTGGATGAGATGATGCAGGAAGAGTATTGGAAAGAGAGCACGGTGTGCCTTTTGTTATTGAACTACCGTGAATGGAGGGGTGTGGCTGAGATGATGCAGGAAGAGTATTGAAAAGAGGCACGGTGTGCTTCTTGTTACTGAATTCACCGTGAATGGAAGTGTGGCTGAGATGATGGAAAAAAGAGTACTGGAAAAGAGGAACGGTGTGCTTCTTGTTATTCAATTACTGTGAAGGGAACGTGGCTAGAGATGACGGCAGGAAGAGCATTACTGGAAAAGAGGCAACGGTGCGTTTCTTGTTATTGAAACTACCGTGAACGGAGGTGTGGCTGAGATGACGGCGAAAGAGTATTGGAAAGAGGCACGGTGTGTTTCTGTTATTGAATCACCGTGAATGGAGGTGTGGATGAGATGATGCAAGAAGAGCATGAAAAAAACGAAGCACGTGCTCTTGTTATTGAATCACCGTGAGACGTGGGTGTGGATGAGATGATGCAGGAAGAGTATTGGAAAGAAGCAACGGTGTGTTTCTGTTATTGAATCACTCGTGAATGGAGGTGTGGCTGAATGATGCAGGAAGAGTATTGGAAAAGAGCACGGTGTGTTTCTTGTTATTGATATTACTGTGAATGGAGGTGTGGCTGAGATGATGCAGGAAGAGTATTGGAAAGAGGCACGGTGTGTTTCCTTGTTACTGAACCACTGTGAATGAAGGTGCGGATGAGATGATGCAGAAAAGCATTAAAAAAGCTAACGGCGTGTTTCTCTTTGTTACTGAATTACCGTGAATGGAGGTGTGGATTGAGATGATGCAGGAATGAGTATTGGAAAGAGCAACGGTGTGTTTCTTATTACTGAATCACCGTGATGGAGGTGTAGCTGAGATGATGCAGGAAGAAGCATTGGAAAGAAGAACGGTGTGTTTTTGTTATTGAATCACTGTGAATGGAGGTGTGGCTGAGATGATGAAGCAAGAGAATTGGAAAGAGGCACAGGTGCTTCTCTGTTACTGAATTACTGTGAATGGGCTGTGGCTGAGATGATGCAGGAAGAGTATTGGAAAAGAGGCACGGTGTGTTTCTTGTTATTGAATCACTGTGAATGGAGGTGTGGTTGAAATGATGCAGGAAAAGAGTATTGGAAAGAGGCACGGTGTGCTCTTTGTTACTGAATCACCGTGAATGGAGGTGTGGCTGAGATGATGCAGGAAGAGTATTGGAAAAGAGGCACGGTGTGTTTCTTGTTATTGAATTCATGTGAATGGAGGTGTGGTTGAGATGATGCAGGAAGAGTATTGGAAAAGAGCACAGTGTGTTTCTGTTACTGAATTCACTGTGAATGGAGGTGTGGTTGAGATGATGCAAAAAGAGTATTGGAAAAGAGGCACGGTGTGTTTCTTGTTATTGAATTCACCGTGAATGGAGGTGTGCTTGAGATGATGCAGGAAGAGTATTGGAAGAAAGAGCACGGTGTGCTTCTTGTTACTGAATTCACTGTGAACGGGGGTGTGGTTGAGATGATGCAGGAAGAGTATTGGAAAGAGAGGCACGTGTGTCTTGTTACTATTGTCACTGTGAATGGAGGTCCGGTTGAGATGATGCAGGAAGAGTATTGGAAAGAGGCACGGTGTGTTTCTTATTACTGAATCACCGTGAATGGAGGTGTGAGTTGAGATGATGCAAAGAGTACATTGAAAGAGGCACGGTGTGCTTCTTGTTATTGAATCACCGTGAATGGAGGCGTGGCTGAGATGATGCAGGAAAAGTATTGGAAAGAGGCACGGTGTGTTTCTTGTTATTGAATTACTGTGAATGGAGGTGTGGCTGAGATGATGCAGGAAGAGTATTGGAAAAAAGCAACAGTGTGTTTCTTGTTATTGAATTCACTGTGAATGGAGGTGTGGTTGAGATGATGCAGGAAGAGTATTGGAAAAGAGAGCACGGTGTGCTTCTTGTTATTGAAATACTGTGAATGGAGGTGTGGCTGAGATGATGCAGGAAAGAGTATTGGAAAGAGAGCACGGTGTGTTTCTTGTTACTGAATTACCGTGAATGGAGGTGTGGATGAGATGATGCAGAAGAGTATTAAAAAGAAGCAACGGCGTGCTTCTTGTTATTAGATTACCGTGAATGGGGTGTGGATGAGATGATGCAGGAAGAGTATTGGAAAGAGGCAACGGTGGTTTTGTCATTGAATCACTACTGTGAATGGAGGTGTGGCTGAAGATGATGCAGGAAGAGTATTGGAAAAGGCACGGTGTGTTTCTTTTACTGAATTCACTGTGAATGGAGGTGTGGCTGAGATGATGCAGGAAGAAGTATTGGAAAGAAGGCACGGTGTGCTCTCTTGTTATTGAATCACTGTGAATGGAGGTGTGGATTGAGAATGATGCAGGAAGAGTATTGAAAGAGGCACGGTGTGTTTCTTGTTATTGAATTCACTGTGAAATGTGGGGTGTGGATGAGATGATGCAAGGAAGAGTATTTGAAAAAGAGGCACGGTGTGTTTTGTTATTGAATTAGACATGAATGGGGTGTGAGCTTGAGATGATGCAGGAAGAGTATTGGAAAAGAGGCACGGTGGGTTTTCTTGTTACTGAATCACCGTGAATGAGGTGTGGCTGAGATGATGTGCAGGAAAGATACTGGGAAAGAGGCACGGTGCGTGTTTTTGTTATTGAATCACTGTGAATGGAGGTGTGGCTGAGATGATGCAGGAAGAGTATTGGAAAGAGGCACGGTGTGCTTCTTGTTATTGCATACTGTGAATGGGGGTGTGGCTGAGATGATGCAGGAAAGAGTACTGGAAAGAGGCACGGTGCGTTTCTTGTTATTGAATTCACTGTGAATGGAGGTGTGGCTGAGATGATGCAGGAAAAGTATTGGAAAAGAGAGCACGGTGTGCTTCTTGTTACTGAATCACCGTGAATGGAGGTGTGGCTGAGATGATGCAAGAAGAGTACTGGAAAGAGAGCACGGCGTGTTTCTTGTTACTGATGATCACCGTGAATGGAGGTGTGGTTGAGATGATGCAGGAAGAGTATTGGAAAGAAACAGGCACGGTGTGTTTCGTTACTGAATCACCGTGAATGGAGGTGCGTATGAATGAGATGATGCAGAAAGAGTATTGAAAGAGGCAACGGCGTGCTTCTTGTTACTGAATCACTGTAGAATGGAGGTGTGGCTGAGATGAAAAAAGAGTATTGGAAAGAAGGCACAGTGCGTTTCTTGTTACTGAATCACTGTGAATGGAGGCGTGGCTGAGATGATGCAGGAAAGAGTATTGGAAAGAGGCACGGTTGTTCTTTGTTACTGAATTACTGTGAACGAGGGGTGGCTGAGATGATGCAAGAAGAGTACTGGAAAAGAACAAAGGTGTGTTTCTTGTCATTGAATCACTCGTGAATGGAGGTGTAGCTGAGATGATGCAGGAAAGAGTATTGGAAAGAGGCACGGTGTGTTCTTTGTTACTGAATCACTCGTGAATGGGGGAGTGGATGAGATGATGCAGGAAGAGTATTGGAAAGAGGCAACGGTGTGTTTTGTTATTGAATCACTGTGAATATGGGTGTGGCTGAGATGATGCAGAAAAGAGTAATGGAAAAGAGGCACGGTGTTTTCTTTAACTGAATTACTGTGAATGGGGGTGTGGCTGAGAATGATGCAGGAAGAGTATTGGAAAAGAGGCACGGTGTGTTTCTTGTTATTGAATTACTGTGAATAGAGGTGTGGATGAGATGATGCAGGAAGAGTATTGGAAAAGAGGCACGGTGTGTTTCTTGTTATGAACACCACTGAACGTGGTGGATGAGATGATGCAGGAGAAAGTATTAAAAAAAGAAGCACGGTGTGTTTTGTTATTATGAATTACCGTGAATGTGGATGTGATGAGAGATGATGGTGGAAGAGTATTGGAAAGAAAAGAGGCACGGTGTGCTTCTTGTTATTGAATTACATGAATGAATGAGGTGTAGTTGAGATGATGCAGGAAGAGTATTGGAAAGAGGCACAGTGTGTTTCTTGTTATTGATATTACGAATGGAGGTGTGTAGCTGAGATGATGGAAAAGAGTACTGGAAAGAGGAACGGTGTGCTTCTTGTTACTGAATCACTGTGAAGGAATGTGGCTAGAGATGACGGCAGGAAGAGTATTGGAAGAGGCACACAGCGTGTTTCTTGTTACTGAATCACCGTGAATGGAGGTGTGGCTGAGATGATGCGGAGAGCATTGGAAAGAGGCAACGGTGTGCGTTTTGTTACTGAATCACTCGGAATGGAGGTGTGGCTGAGATGATGCAGGAAGAGTATTGGAGAAGAGCACGCAGTGTTTCTTGTTACTTGAATCATCGTGAACGTGGGTGTGGATGAGATGACGGCGGAAGAGTATTGGAGAGAGAGCACGATGTGTTTCTTGTTATTGAATTACCTGAATGGGTGTGTGATTGAGATGAAGGAAGAGTATTGGAAAGAGGCACGGTTGTCTTTCTTTTATTGAATTACCGTGAATGGAGGTGTGGCTGAGATGATGCAGGAAAGAGTATTGAAAGAGGCACGGTGCGTTTCTTGTTATTGAATTCACCGTGAATGTGGTGTGGTTGAGATGATGCAGGAAGAGTATTGAAAAGGAACGGTGTGTTTTTGTTATTGAATTACTGTGAATATGGGTGTGATGAGATGATGCAGGAAGAGTATTGGAAAGAAGCACGGTGTGTTTCTTTGTTATTGAATTCACTGTGAATGGGGTGTGGTTGAGATGATGCAGGAAGAGTATTGGAAAGAATAAAGGTTTGTTTCTTGTTACTGAATTACTGTGAATGGGGGTGTGGTTGAGATGATGCAGGAAGAGTGATTGAAAGAGGCACGGTGTGTTTCTTGTTATTGAATACTGTAAATGTGGTGAGTGGATGAGATGATGCAGGAAGAGTATTGGAAAAGAGGCACGGTGTGTTTTTGTTATTGAATTACTGTGAATGGAAGTGTGGTTGAGATGATGCAGGAAGAGTATTGAAAGAGGCACGGTGTGTTTCTTTGTTATTGAATTACTGTGAATGGAGGTGTGGTTGAATGATGCAGGAAAGTATTGGAAAGAGGCACGATGTGTTTCCTTTATTGAATTACCTGAATGGGGTGTGGTTGAGATGATGCAGGAAGAATATTGAAAGAAACACGGTGTGTTTCTTGTTATTGAATCACTGTGAATGTTGTGTGGATGAGATGATGCAGGAAGAGTATTGGGAAGAGGCCAACGGTGTGTTTTCTGTTATTGAATTACTGTGAATCAGAGGTGTGGCTGAATGATGCGAAGAGTATTAGGAAAAGAGGCACGGTGTGTTTCTTTGTTATTGAATCACCGTGAATGGAGTGCGTAGCTTGAGATGATGCAGGAAGAGTATTGGAAAGAGCAACGGTGTGTTTCTTGTTATTGAATTACTGTGAATGGAGGTGTGGCTGAGATGATGCAAAAAGAGTATTGGAAAGAGGCACGGTGTGTTCTTTGTTATTGAATCACTGTGAATGGAGGTGTGGTTGAGATGATGCAGGAAGAGTATTGGAAAGAGGCACGGTGTGTTTCTTGTTATTGAATCACCGTGAATGAGGGTGGATGAGATGATGCAGGAAGAGTATCTGGAAAGAGGCACGATGTGTTTCTTGTTATTGAATTACCTGAATGGGTTTGTAGTTGAGATGATGCAGGAAGAGTATTGGAAGAGCTGCAGTGTGTTTCTTTGATTGAATTCACCGTGAATGGGGGTGTGTGGTTGAGATGACGCAGGAAAGAGTATTGGAAAAGAGGCAACGGTGTGTTTCTTGTTATACAATTACTGTGAATGGAGGTGTGGCTGAGATGATGCAGAAAAGTATTAAAAGCACGGTGTGTTTCTTGTTACTGAATTACCGTGAATGTGGGTGTGGATGAGATGATGCAGGAAGAGTATTGAAAAAGGCACGGTGTGTTTCTTGTTATTGAATCACCGTGAATGTGGATGCGGGATGACGATGCAAGAAGAGTATTGGAAGAGGCACGGTGTGTTTTGTTATTGAATTCACTGTGAATGGGGGTGTGGTTGAGATGATGCAGGAAGAGTATTGGAAAAAGAATAAAGTGTGTTTCTTGTTATTGAATTACTGTGATTGGGGGTGGTTGAGATGATGCAGGAAAGAGTATTGGAAAGAGGCACAGTGTCTTTCTTGTTATTGAATTACTGTAAATGTGAGTGGATGGGATGATACAGGAAGAGTATTAGAAAGAAAACACGGTGTGTTTATTGTTATTAAATTACTATGAATGGAATGGAAGTGGTTGAGATGATGCAGGAAGAGTATTGGAAAGAGAGCACAGGTGTTTCTTGTTATTGAATTACTGTGAATGGAGGTGTGGTTGAGATGATGCAGGAAAGAGTATTGAAAAGAGGCACGGTGTGTTTCTTGTTATTGAATTACTGTGAATGGAGGTGTAGATGAGATGATGCAGGAAGAGTATTGGAAAGAGGCACGGTGTGTTTCTTGTTATTGAATTACTGTGAATGGGGTGTGGTTGATATGATGCAGGAAGAGTATTGGAAACAATAAAGGTTTGTTTCTTGTTATTGAATTACTGTGATTGGGGTGGCTTGAGATGATGCAGGAAGAGTGATTGAAAAGAGGCACGGTGTCTTTCTTGTTATTGAATTACTGTAAATGTGGGAGTGGATGGGATGATACAGGAAGAGTATTGGAAAAAAGCACGGTGTGTTTATTCTTATTTAATTACTATGAATGGAAGTGTGGTTGAGATGATGCAGGAAGAGTATTGGTAAAGAGCACAGTGTGTTTCTTGTTATTGAATTACTGTGAATGGAGGTGTGGTTGAGATGATGCAGGAAATGTATTAGAAGGAGGCACGGTGTGTTTTTTTAATGAATTACTCTGAATAGGTGTGTGGTTGAGATGATGCAGGAAGAATATTGAAAAGAGAACACGGTGTGTTTTGTTATTGAATTACTGTGAATGTGGGTGTGGATGAGATGATGCAGGAAGAGTATTGAAAAGGAGGCACAGTGTGTTTCTTATTGAATTACTGTGAATGGGGTGTGGATGAGACGATGCAAGAAAGAGTATTGGAAGAAAGGCACAGTGTGTTTCTTATTGAATTACTGTGAATGGGGTGTGGTTGATATGATGCAGGAAGAGTATTGGAAAGAATAAAGGTTTGTTTCTTGTTATTGAATTACTGTGATTGGGGGGTGGTTGAGATGATGCAGGAGAGAGATTGGAAAGAGGCACAGTGTCTTTCTTGTTATTGAATACTGTAAATGTAGGAGGAGTGGATGGGATGATACAGGAAGAGTATTGGAAAGAAACACAGTGTGTTTATTCTTATTTAATTACTATGAATGGAAGTGTGGTTGAGATGATGCAGGAAGAGTATTGGAAAGAGCACAGGTGTTTCTTGTTATTGAATTACTGTGAATGGAGGTGTGGTTGAATGATGCAGGAAAAGTATTAGAAAGGAGGCACGATGTGTTTCCTTTAATGAATTACTGTGAATGGGTGTGTGGTTCAGATGATGCAGGAAGAATATTGAAAAGACACGGTGTGGGTTTTTTGTTATTGAATTATTGTGAATGTGGGTGTGGATGAGATGATGCAAGAAGAGTATTGGAAAGAGGCACGGTGTGTTTCTTATTATTGAATTACTGTGAATGGAGGTGTGTAGTTGAGACGATGCAGAAAAGAGTAATAGAAAGAGGCACAGTGTGTTTCCTTTATTGAATTACTTTGAATGGGGGTGTGGTTGAGATGATGCAGGAAGAATATTAGAAAGAGAGACACAGGTGTGTTTCTTGTTATTTTATTACTGTGAATGGAGGTGTGTTTGAGATGATGCAGGAAGAGTATTGGAAACAGGCTCAGGTGTGTTTCTTGTTATTTAATTACTGTGAATGGGTTGTGGTTGAAATGATGCAGGAAAGAGTATTGAAAAAGAGCACAGTGTGTTTCTTGAAGATGAATTCACTGTGAATAGGGGTTGTGGTTGAGATGATGCAGGAAGAGTATTGGAAAGAGAGAGCACGGTGTGTTTCTTGTTATTGAATTACTGTGAATGAGGAGATGTATTGGAGGCACAGTTGAGATGATGCAGGAAGAGTATTGGAAAAAGAGGCACGGTGTGTTTCTTGTTATTGAATTACTGTGAATGGGGGTGTGTTTGAGATGATGCAGGAGAGAGAGATTGGAAAGAGCACGGTGTGTTTCTTGTTATTGAATTACTGTAAATGTGTAGAATGGATGGGATGATGCAGGAAGTGTATTGGAAAGAATAACGGTGTGTTTCTTGTTATTGAATTACTATGAATGGAAGTGTGGTTGAGATGATGCAGGAAGAGTATTGGTAAGAGGCACGGTGTGTTTCTTGTTATTGAATTACTGTGAATGGAGGTGTGGTTGAATGATGCAGGAAGAGTATTGAAAGAGGCACGGTGTGTTTCTTGTTATTGAATTACTGTGAATGTGGGTGTGGATGAGATGATGCAAGAAGAGTATTGGAAGAAGGCACGGTGTGTTTCTTGTTATTGAATTACTGTGAATGGGGTGTGGTTGATATGATGCAGGAAGTGTATTGGAAAGAATAAAGGTTTGTTTCTTGTTATTGAATTACTGTGAATGGGGGAGTGGTTGAGATGATGCAGGAAGAGTATTGGAAAGAGGCACGGTGTGTTTCTTGTTATTGAATTACTGTAAATGTGGGTGTGGATGGGATGATGCAGGAAGAGTATTGGAAAGAGAGCACGGTGTGTTTATTCTTATTTAATTACTATGAATGGAAGTGTGGTTGAGATGATGCAGGAAGAGTATTGGAAAGAGGCACGGTGTGTTTCTTGTTATTGAATTACTGTGAATGGAGGTGTGGTTGAGATGATGCAAAAAGAGTATTGGAAAGAGGCACGGTGTGTTTCTTGTTATTGAATTACTGTGTATGGAGATGTAGTTGAGATGATTCAGGAAGAGTATTGGAAAGAGGCACGGTGTGTTTTTTGTTATGAATTATTGTGAATGGGGTGTGGTTGATATGATGCAGGAAGTGTATTGGAAAGAATAAAGGTTTGTTTCTTGTTATTGAATTACTGTGATTGGGGGGGGGTTGAGATGATGCAGGAAGACGATTGGAAAGAGGCACGGTGTCTTTCTTGTTATTGAATTACTGTAAATGTGGGAATGGATGGGATGATACAGGAAGAGTATTGGAAAAAAGCACGGTGTTTTTATTCTTTTTTAATTACTATGAATGGAAGTGTGGTTGAGATGATGCAGGAAGAGTATTGGAAAGAGGCACGGAGTGTTTCTTGTTATTGAATTACTGTGAATGGAGGTGTGGTTGAGATGATGCAGGAAATGTATTAGAAGGAGGCACGATGTGTTTCTTTTATTGAATTACTCTGAATGGGTGTGTGGTTGAGATGATGCAGGAAGAATATTGAAAAGAGACACGGTGTGTTTTGTTATTGAATTACTGTGAATGTGGGTGTGGATGAGATGATGCAGGAAGAGTATTGAAAGGAGGCACGGTGTGTTTCTTGTTATTGAATTACTGTGAATGTGGGTGTGGATGAGACGATGCAAGAAGAGTATTGGAAGAAGGCACGGTGTGTTTCTTGTTATTGAATTATTGTGAATGGGGTGTGGTTGATATGATGCAGGAAGTGTATTGGAAAGAATAAAGGTTTGTTTCTTGTTATTGAATTACTGTGATTGGGGGGTGGTTGAGATGATGCAGGAAGACGATTGGAAAGAGGCACGGTGTCTTTCTTGTTATTGAATTACTGTAAATGTGGGAGTGGATGGGATGATACAGGAAGAGTATTGGAAAAAAGCACGGTGTGTTTATTCTTATTTAATTACTATGAATGGAAGTGTGGTTGAGAAGATGCAGGAAGAGTATTGGTAAGAGGCACGGAGTGTTTCTTGTTATTTGAATTACTGTGAATGGAGGTGTGGTTGAATTGATGCAGGAAAAGTATTAGAAGGAGGCACGATGTGTTTCCTTTAATGAATTACTCTGAATGGGTGTGTGGTTCAGATGATGCAGGAAGAATATTGAAAAGAGACACGGTGTGTTTTGTTATTGAATTACTGTGAATGTGGGTGTGGATGAGATGATGCAAGAAGAGTATTGGAAAAGAGGTACGGTGTGTTTCTTATTATTGAATTACTGTGAATGGAGGTGTGGTTGAGACGATGCAGAAAGAGTAATAGAAAGAGGCACGGTGTGTTTCCTTTAATTGAATTACTTTGAATGGGGTGTGGTTGAGATGATGCAGGAAGAATATTAGAAAGAGACAAGGTGAGTTTCTTGTTATTGAATTACTGTGAATGGAGGTGTGGTTGAGATGATGTAGGAAGAGTATTGGAAAGAGGCACGGTGTGTTTCTTGTTATTGAATTACTGTGAATGGAGGTGTGGTTGAAATGATGCAGGAAGAGTATTGAAAAGAGGCACGGTGTGTTTCTTGTTATTGAATTACTGTGAATGGGGGTGTGGTTGAGATGATGCAGGAAGAGTATTGGAAAGAGGCACGGTGTGTTTCTTGTTATTGAATTACTGTGAATGGAGGTGTGGTTGAGATGATGCAAAAGAGTATTGGAAAGAGTCACGATGTGTTTCTTGTTAATGAATTACTGTGAATGGAGGCATGGTTGAAATAATGCAGGAAAAGTATTGGAAAGAGAGCACTGTGTGTTTTGTTATTGAATTACTGTGAAAAGGACTTGTGGTTGAGATGATGCAGGAAGATTATTGGAAAAAGGCACGGTGTGTTTCTTGTTATTGAATTACTGTGATTGGGGTGGTTGAGATGATGCAGGAAGACGATTGGAAAGAGCACGGTGTCTTTCTTGTTATTGAATTACTGTAAATGTGGGAATGGATGAGATGATACAGGAAGAGTATTGGAAAAAGGCACAGGTGTGTTTATTCTTATTAAATTACTATGAATGGAAGTGTGGTTGAGATGATGCAGGAAGAGTATTGGTAAGAGGCACGGTGTGTTTCTTGTTATTGAATTACTGTGAATGGAGGTGTGGTTGAATGATGCAGGAAGAGTATTGAAAGGAGGCACGGTGTGTTTCTTGTTACTGAATCACTGTGAATGTGGGTGTGGATGAGATGATGCAAGAAGAGTATTGGAAAGAGGCACGGTGTGTTTCTTGTTATTGAATCACTGTGAATGGGGTGTGGCTGATATGATGCAGGAAGAGTATTGGAAAGAATAAAGGTTTGTTTCTTGTTATTGAATTACTGTGATTGGGGGGTGGTTGAGATGATGCAGGAAGACGATTGGAAAGAGGCACGGTGTCTTTCTTGTTATTGAATTACTGTAAATGTGGGAGTGGATGGGATGATACAGGAAGAGTATTGGAAAAGCTCAACGGTGTGTTTATTCTTATTTAATTACTATGAATGGAAGTGTGGTTGAGATGATGCAGGAAGAGTATTGGAAAGAGGCACGGTGTGTTTCTTGTTACTGAATTACTGTGAATGGAGGTGTGGTTGAGATGATGCAAAAAGAGTATTGGAAAGAGCACGGTGTGTTTCTTGTTATTGAATTACTGTGAATGGAGGTGTAGTTGAGATGATGCAGGAAGAGTATTGGAAAGAGGCACGGTGTGTTTCTTGTTATTGAATTATGTGAATGGGGTGTGGTTGATATGATGCAGGAAGTGTATTGGAAAGAATAAAGGTTTGTTTCTTGTTATTGAATTACTGTGATTGGGGGTGGTTGAGATGATGCAGGAAGACGATTGGAAAGAGGCACGGTGTCTTTCTTGTTATTGAATTACTGTAAATGTGGGAGTGGATGGGATGATACAGGAAGAGTATTGGAAAGAAGCACGGTGTGTTTATTCCATTTTAATTACTATGAATGGAAGTGTGGTTGAGATGATGCAGGAAGAGTATTGGTAAAGAGGCACAGGAGTGTTTCTTGTTATTGAATTACTGTGAATGGAGGTGTGGTTGAATGATGCAGGAAATGTATTAGAAAGAGGCACGATGTGTTTCCTTTAATGAATTACTCTGAATGTGTGTGGTTGAGATGATGCAGGAAGAATA
Organism: Tachypleus tridentatus; assembly: GCF_004210375.1. NCBI lineage: Eukaryota > Metazoa > Arthropoda > Merostomata > Xiphosura > Limulidae > Tachypleus > Tachypleus tridentatus. The sequence goes on from NC_134825.1 coordinate 139,143,166, forward strand.
TTGAAAAGAGACACGGTGTGTTTTGTTATTGAATTATTGTGAATGTGGGTGTGGATGAGATGATATGGAGGTGTGTGTTTCTTGTTATTGAATTACTGTGAATGATGTGGATGAGACAGGCAAGAAGAGTATTGGAACGATGCACGGTGTGTTTCTTGTTATTGAATTATTGTGAATGGGGTGTGGTTGATATGATGCAGGAAGTGTATTGGAAAGAATAAAGGTTTGTTTCTTTTTATTGAATTACTGTGATTGGGGGGGGGTTGAGATGATGCAGGAAGACGATTGGAAAGAGGCACGGTGTCTTTCTTGTTATTGAATTACTGTAAATGTGGGAGTGGATGGGATGATACAGGAAGAGTATTGGAAAAAAGCACGGTGTGTTTATTCTTATTTAATTACTATGAATGGAAGTGTGGTTGAGATGATGCAGGAAGAGTATTGGTAAGAGGCACGGAGTGTTTCTTGTTATTGAATTACTGTGAATGGAGGTGTGGTTGAATTGATGCAGGAAAAGTATTAGAAAGAGGCACGATGTGTTTCCTTTAATGAATTACTCTGAATGGGTGTGTGGTTCAGATGATGCAGGAAGAATATTGAAAAGAGACACGGTGTGTTTTTTGTTATTGAATTACTGTGAATGTGGGTGTGGATGAGATGATGCAAGAAGAGTATTGGAAAGAGGTACGGTGTGTTTCTTATTATTGAATTACTGTGAATGGAGGTGTGGTTGAGACGATGCAGAAAGAGTAATAGAAAGAGGCACGGTGTGTTTCCTTTAATTGAATTACTTTGAATGGGGGTGTGGTTGAGATGATGCAGGAAGAATATTAGAAAGAGACAAGGTGAGTTTCTTGTTATTGAATTACTGTGAATGGGGGTGTGGATGAGATGATGCAGGAAGAGTATTGGAAAGAGGCACGGTGTGTTTCTTGTTATTGAATTACTGTGAATGGAGGTGTGGTTGAATTGATGCAGGAAGTGTATTAGAAAGAGGCACGGTGTGTTTCTTTGTTATTGAATTACTTGTGAATGGAGGTGTAGTTGAGATGATGCAGGAAGAGTATTGGAAAGAGGCACGGTGTGTTTCTTGTTATACAATTACTGTGAATGGAGGTGTGGATGAGATGATGCAGAAAAAGTATTGGAAAGAAGCACGGTGTGTTTCTTGTTATTGAATTACTGTGAATGTGGGTGTGGATGAGATGATGTAGGAAGAGTATTGGAAAGAGGCACGGTGTGTTTCTTGTTATTGAATTACTGTGAATGGAGGTGTGGTTGAATGATGAAGAGTATTGGAAAGAGGCACGGTGTGTTTCTTGTTATTGAATTACTGTGTATGGAGGTGTAGTTGAGATGATGCAAAAAGAGTATTGGAAAGAAGAACGGTGTGTTTCTTGTTATTGAATTACTGTGTATGGGAATGTGGTTGAGATAATGCAGGAAGAGTATTGGAAAGAGGCACGGTGTGTTTCTTGTTATTGAATTACTGTGAATGGACGTGTGGTTGAGATGATGCAGGAGAGTATTAGAAAGAGGCACGGTGTGTGTTTTTTTATTGAATTACTGTGAATGGAAGTGTGGTTGAGATGATGCAGGAAGAGTATTGGAAAAGAGGCACAGTGTGTTTCTTGTTATTTAATTACTGTGAATGGGGTGTGGATGAGATGATGCAGGAAGAGTATTTGAAAGAGGCACGATGTGTTTCTTGTTATTGAATTACTGTGAATGGAGGTGTGGTTGAGGTGTTGCAAAAAGAGTATTGGAAAGAATCACGATGTGTTTCTTGTTAATGACTTACTGTGAATGGAGGCATGGTTGAAATAATTCAGGAAAAGTATTGGAAAGAGGCAAGGTGTGTTTCTTGTTATTGAATTACTGTGAAAGGACTTGTGGTTGAGATGATGCAGGAAGAGTATTGGAAAAAGGCACGGTGTGTTTCTTGTTATTGAATCACTGTGATTGGGGGGTGGTTGAGATGATGCAGGAAGAGTATTGGAAAGAGGCACGGTGTCTTTCTTGTTATTGAATTACTGTAAATGTGGGAATGGATGGGATGATACAGGAAGAGTATTGGAAAAAATCACGGTGTGTTTATTCTTATTAAATTACTATGAATGGAAGTGTGGTTGAGATGATGCAGGAAGAGTATTGGTAAGAGGCACGGAGTGTTTCTTGTTATTGAATTACTGTGAATGGAGGTGTGGTTGAATTGATGCAGGAAGAGTATTGAAAGGAGGCACGGTGTGTTTCTTGTTATTGAATTACTGTGAATGTGGGTGTGGATGAGACGATGCAAGAAGAGTATTGGAAGAAGGCATGGTGTGTTTCTTGTTATTGAATTATTGTGAATGGGGTGTGGTTGATATGATGCAGGAAGTGTATTGGAAACAATAAAGGTTTGTTTCTTGTTATTGAATTACTGTGATTGGGGGGGTGGTTGAGATGATGCAGGAAGACGATTGGAAAGAGGCACGGTGTCTTTCTTGTTATTGAATTACTGTAAATGTGGGAATGGATGGGATGATACAGGAAGAGTATTGGAAAAAAGCACGGTGTGTTTATTCTTATTTAATTACTATGAATGGAAGTGTGGTTGAGATGATGCAGGAAGAGTATTGGTAAAAGGCACGGAGTGTTTCTTGTTATTGAATTACTGTGAATGGAGGTGTGGTTGAATTGATGCAGGAAATGTATTAGAAGGAGGCACGATGTGTTTCCTTTAATGAATTACTCTGAATGGGTGTGTGGTTCAGATGATGCAGGAAGAATATTGAAAAGAGACACGGTTTGTTTTGTTATTGAATTACTGTGAATGTGGGTGTGGATGAGATGATGCAGGAAGAGTATTGAAAGGAGGCACGGTGTGTTTCTTGTTATTGAATTACTGTGAATGTGGGTGTGGATGAGACGATGCAAGAAGAGTATTGGAAGAAGGCACGGTGTGTTTCTTGTTATTGAATTATTGTGAATGGGGTGTGGTTGATATGATGCAGGAAGTGTATTGGAAAGAATAAAGGTTTGTTTCTTGTTATTGAATTACTGTGATTGGGGGTGGTTGAGATGATGCAGGAAGACGATTGGAAAGAGGCACGGTGTCTTTCTTGTTATTGAATTACTGTAAATGTGAGAGTGGATGGGATGATACAGGAAGAGTATTGGAAAGAAGCACGGTGTGTTTATTCTTATTTAATTACTATGAATGGAAGTGTGGTTGAGATGATGCAGGAAGAGTATTGGTAAGAGGCACGGAGTGTTTCTTGTTATTGAATTACTGTGAATGGAGGTGTGGTTGAATTGATGCAGGAAAAGTATTAGAAGGAGGCACGATGTGTTTCCTTTAATGAATTACTCTGAATGGGTGTGTGGTTCAGATGATGCAGGAAGAATATTGAAAAGAGACACGGTGTGTTTTGTTATTGAATTATTGTGAATGTGGGTGTGGATGAGATGATGCAAGAAGAGTATTGCAAAGAGGTACGGTGTGTTTCTTATTATTGAATTACTGTGAATGGAGGTGTGGTTGAGACGATGCAGAAAGAGTAATAGAAAGAGGCACGGTGTGTTTCCTTTAATTGAATTACTTTGAATGGGGTGTGGTTGAGATGATGCAGGAAGAATATTAGAAAAGAGACAAGGTGAGTTTCTTGTTATTGAATTACTGTGAATGGAGGTGTGTTTGAGATGATGTAGGAAGAGTATTGGAAACAGGCACGGTGTGTTTCTTGTTATTTAATTACTGTGAATGGAGTTGTGGTTGAAATGATGCAGGAAGAGTATTGAAAAGAGGCACGGAGTGTTTCTTGAGATTGAATTACTGTGAATGGGGTTGTGGTTGAGATGATGCAGGAAGAGTATTGGAAAGAGGCACGGTGTGTTTCTTGTTATTGAATTACTGTGAATGGAGGTGTGGTTGAGGTGTTGCAAAAAGAGTATTGGAAAGAATCACGATGTGTTTCTTGTTAATGAATTACTGTGAATGGAGGCATGGTTGAAATAATTCAGGAAAAGTATTGGAAAGAGGCAAGGTGTGTTTCTTGTTATTGAATTACTGTGAAAGGACTTGTGGTTGAGATGATGCAGGAAGATTATTGGAAAAAATACACAGTGTGTTTCTTGTTATTGAATTACTGTGATTGGGGGGTGGTTGAGATGATGCAGGAAGACGATTGGAAAGAGGCACGGTGTCTTTCTTGTTATTGAATTACTGTAAATGTGGGAATGGATGGGATGATACAGGAAGAGTATTGGAAAAAATCACGGTGTGTTTATTCTTATTAAATTACTATGAATGGAAGTGTGGTTGAGATGATGCAGGAAGAGTATTGGTAAGAGGCACGGTGTTTCTTGTTATTGAATTACTGTGAATGGAGGTGTGGTTGAATTGATGCAGGAAAAGTATTAGAAAGAGGCACGGTGTGTTTCTTGTTATTGAATTACTGTGAATGTGGGTGTGGATGAGATGATGCAAGAAGAGTATTGGAAGAGGCATGGTGTGTTTCTTGTTATTGAATTATTGTGAATGGGGTGTGGTTGATATGATGCAGGAAGTGTATTGGAAAGAATAAAGGTTTGTTTCTTGTTATTGAATTACTGTGATTGGGGGGTGGTTGAGATGATGCAGGAAGACGATTGGAAAGAGGCACGGTGTCTTTCTTGTTATTGAATTACTGTAAATGTGGGTGTGGATGGGATGATTCAGGAAGAGTATTGGAAAAGAAGCACGGTGTGTTTATTCTTTAATTACTATGAATGGAAGTGTGGTTGAGATGATGCAGGAAGAGTATGGAAAGGGCACGGAGTGTTTCTTGTTATTGAATTGAGATGATGCAGGAAGAGTATTGGAAAGAGGCACGGTGTGTTTCTTGTTATTGAATTACTGTGAATGGAATGGTGTGGTTGAGGTGATGCAAAAGAGTATTGGAAAGAATCACGATGTGTTTCTTGTTAATGAATTACTGTGAATGGAGGCATGGTTGAAATACTATGAATCAGGAAAGGAAGAGTATTGGAAAGAGGCAAGGTGTGTTTCTTGTTATTGAATTACTGTGAAAGGACTTGTGGTTGAGATGATGCAGGAAGATTATTGGAAAAAGGTACGGTGTGTTTCTTGTTATTGAATTACTGTGATTGGGGGGTGGTTGAGATGATGCAGGAAGACGATTGGAAAGAGGCACGGTGTCTTTCTTGTTATTGAATTACTGTAAATGTGGGAATGGATGGGATGATACAGGAAGAGTATTGGAAAAAATCACGGTGTGTTTATTCTTATTAAATTACTATGAATGGAAGTGTGGTTGAGATGATGCAGGAAGAGTATTGGTAAGAGGCACGGAGTGTTTCTTGTTATTGAATTACTGTGAATGGAGGTGTGGTTGAATTGATGCAGGAAGAGTATTGAAAGGAGGCACGGTGTGTTTCTTGTTATTGAATTACTGTGAATGTGGGTGTGGATGAGACGATGCAAGAAGAGTATTGGAAGAAGGCATGGTGTGTTTCTTGTTATTGAATTATTGTGAATGGGGTGTGGTTGATATGATGCAGGAAGTGTATTGGAAAGAATAAAGGTTTGTTTCTTGTTATTGAATTACTGTGATTGGGGGGTGGTTGAGATGATGCAGGAAGACGATTGGAAAGAGGCACGGTGTCTTTCTTGTTATTGAATTACTGTAAATGTGGGAGTGGATGGGATGATACAGGAAGAGTATTGGAAAGAAGCACGGTGTGTTTATTCTTATTTAATTACTATGAATGGAAGTGTGGTTGAGATGATGCAGGAAGAGTATTGGTAAGAGGCACGGAGTGTTTCTTGTTATTGAATTACTGTGAATGGAGGTGTGGTTGAGATGATGCAAAAAGAGTATTGGAAAGAGGCACGGTGTGTTTCTTGTTATTGAATTACTGTGTATGGAGATGTAGTTGAGATGATTCAGGAAGAGTATTGGAACGAGGTACGGTGTGTTTCTTGTTATTGAATTATTGTGAATGGGGTGTGGTTGATATGATGTAGGAAGTGTATTGGAAACAATAAAGGTTTGTTTCTTGTTATTGAATTACTGTGATTGGGGGGTGGTTGAGATGATGCAGGAAGACGATTGGAAAGAGGCACGGTGTCTTTCTTGTTATTGAATTACTGTAAATGTGGAATGGATGGGATGATACAGGAAGAGTATTGGAAAAAAGCACGGTGTTTTTATTCTTTTTTAATTACTATGAATGGAAGTGTGGTTGAGATGATGCAGGAAGAGTATTGGTAAAAGGCACGGAGTGTTTCTTGTTATTGAATTACTGTGAATGGAGGTGTGGTTGAATTGATGCAGGAAATGTATTAGAAGGAGGCACGATGTGTTTCCTTTAATGAATTACTCTGAATGGGTGTGTGGTTCAGATGATGCAGGAAGAATATTGAAAAGAGACACGGTGTGTTTTGTTATTGAATTATTGTGAATGTGGGTGTGGATGAGATGATGCAGGAAGAGTATTGAAAGGAGGCACGGTGTGTTTCTTGTTATTGAATTACTGTGAATGTGGGTGTGGATGAGACGATGCAAGAAGAGTATTGGAAGAAGGCACGGTGTGTTTCTTGTTATTGAATTATTGTGAATGGGGTGTGGTTGATATGATGCAGGAAGTGTATTGGAAAGAATAGAGGTTTGTTTCTTGTTATTGAATTACTGTGATTGGGGGGTGGTTGAGATGATGCAGGAAGACGATTGGAAAGAGGCACGGTGTCTTTCTTGTTATTGAATTACTGTAAATGTGAGAGTGGATGGGATGATACAGGAAGAGTATTGGAAAGAAGCACGGTGTGTTTATTCTTATTTAATTACTATGAATGGAAGTGTGGTTGAGAAGATGCAGGAAGAGTATTGGTAAGAGGCACGGAGTGTTTCTTGTTATTGAATTACTGTGAATGGAGGTGTGGTTGAATTGATGCAGGAAAAGTATTAGAAGGAGGCACGATGTGTTTCCTTTAATGAATTACTCTGAATGGGTGTGTGGTTCAGATGATGCAGGAAGAATATTGAAAAGAGACACGGTGTGTTTTGTTATTGAATTATTGTGAATGTGGGTGTGGATGAGATGATGCAAGAAGAGTATTGCAAAGAGGTACGGTGTGTTTCTTATTATTGAATTACTGTGAATGGAGGTGTGGTTGAGACGATGCAGAAAGAGTAATAGAAAGAGGCACGGTGTGTTTCCTTTAATTGAATTACTTTGAATGGGGGTGTGGTTGAGATGATGCAGGAAGAATATTAGAAAGAGACAAGGTGAGTTTCTTGTTATTGAATTACTGTGAATGGAGGTGTGTTTGAGATGATGTAGGAAGAGTATTGGAAACAGGCTCGGTGTGTTTCTTGTTATTTAATTACTGGGAATGGAGTTGTGGTTGAAATGATGCAGGAAGAGTATTGAAAAGAGGCACGGAGTGTTTCTTGAGATTGAATTACTGTGAATGGGGTTGTGGTTGAGATGATGCAGGAAGAGTATTGGAAAGAGGCACGGTGTGTTTCTTGTTATTGAATTACTGTGAATGGAGGTGTGGTTGAGGTGTTGCAAAAAGAGTATTGGAAAGAGTCACGATGTGTTTCTTGTTAATGAATTACTGTGAATGGAGGCATGGTTGAAATAATTCAGGAAAAGTATTGGAAAGAGGCACTGTGTGTTTCTTGTTATTGAATTACTGTGAAAGGACTTGTGGTTGAGATGATGCAGGAAGATTATTGGAAAAAGGCACGGTGTGTTTCTTGTTATTGAATTACTGTGATTGGGGGGTGGTTGAGATGATGCAGGAAGACGATTGGAAAGAGGCACGGTGTCTTTCTTGTTATTGAATTACTGTAAATGTGGGAATGGATGGGATGATACAGGAAGAGTATTGGAAAGAATCACGGTGTGTTTATTCTTATTTAATTACTATGAATGGAAGTGTGGTTGAGATGATGCAGGAAGAGTATTGGTAAGAGGCACGGAGTGTTTCTTGTTATTGAATTACTGTGAATGGAGGTGTGGTTGAATTGATGCAGGAAGAGTATTGAAAGGAGGCACGGTGTGTTTCTTGTTATTGAATTACTGTGAATGTGGGTGTGGATGAGACGATGCAAGAAGAGTATTGGAAGAAGGCATGGTGTGTTTCTTGTTATTGAATTATTGTGAATGGGGTGTGGTTGATATGATGCAGGAAGTGTATTGGAAAGAATAAAGGTTTGTTTCTTGTTATTGAATTACTGTGATTGGGGGTGGTTGAGATGATGCAGGAAGACGATTGGAAAGAGGCACGGTGTCTTTCTTGTTATTGAATTACTGTAAATGTGGGAGTGGATGGGATGATACAGGAAGAGTATTGGAAAGAAGCACGGTGTGTTTATTTTATTTAATTACTATGAATGGAAGTGTGGTTGAGATGATGCAGGAAGAGTATTGGTAAGAGGCACGGAGTGTTTCTTGTTATTGAATTACTGTGAATGGAGGTGTGGTTGAGATGATGCAAAAAGAGTATTGGAAAGAGGCACGGTGTGTTTCTTGTTATTGAATTACTGTGTATGGAGGTGTAGTTGAGATGATTCAGGAAGAGTATTGGAACGAGGTACGGTGTGTTTCTTGTTATTGAATTATTGTGAATGGGGTGTGGTTGATATGATGCAGGAAGTGTATTGGAAAGAATAAAGGTTTGTTTCTTGTTATTGAATTACTGTGATTGGGGTGTGGTTGAGATGATGCAGGAAGACGATTGGAAAGAGGCACGGTGTCTTTCTTGTTATTGAATTACTGTAAATGTGGGAGTGGATGGGATGATACAGGAAGAGTATTGGAAAAAAGCACGGTGTGTTTATTCTTATTTAATTACTATGAATGGAAGTGTGGTTGAGATGATGCAGGAAGAGTATTGGTAAGAGGCACGGAGTGTTTCTTGTTATTGAATTACTGTGAATGGAGGTGTGGTTGAATTGATGCAGGAAAAGTATTAGAAGGAGGCACGATGTGTTTCCTTTAATGAATCACTCTTAATGGGTGTGTGGTTCAGATGATGCAGGAAGAATATTGAAAAGAGACACGGTGTGTTTTGTTATTGAATTACTGTGAATGTGGGTGTGGATGAGATGATGCAAGAAGAGTATTGCAAAGAGGTACGGTGTGTTTCTTATTATTGAATTACTGTGAATGGAGGTGTGGTTGAGGCGATGCAGAAAGAGTAATAGAAAGAGGCACGTTGTGTTTCCTTTAATTGAATTACTTTGAATGGGGGTGTGGTTGAGATGATGCAGGAAGAATATTAGAAAGAGACAAGGTGAGTTTCTTGTTATTGAATTACTGTTAATGGGGGTGTGGATGAGATGATGCAGGAAGAGTATTGGAAGGAGGCACGGTGTGTTTCTTGTTATTGAATTACTGTGAATGGAGGTGTGGTTGATTTTATGCAGGAAGTGTATTGGAAAGAGGCACGGTGTGTTTCTTGTTATTGAATTACTAGGTATGGAGGTGTAGTTGAGATGATGCAGGAAGAGTATTGGAAAGAGGCACGGTGTGTTTCTTGTTATACAATTACTGTGAATGGAGGTGTGGATGAGATGATGCAGAAAAAGTATTGGAAAGAAGCACGGTGTGTTTCTTGTTATTGAATTACTGTGAATGTGGGTGTGGATGAGATGATGTAGGAAGAGTATTGGAAGGAGGCACGGTGTGTTTCATGTCATTGAATTACTGTGAATGGAGGTATGGTTGAATTGATACAGGAAGAGTATTGGAAAGAGGCACGGTGTGTTTCTTGTTATTGAATTACTGTGTAGGGAGGTGTAGTTGAGATGATGGAAAAAGAGTATTGGAAAGAAGAACGGTGTGTTTCTTGTTATTGAATTACTGTGTATGGGAATGTGGTTGAGATAATGCAGGAAGAGTATTGGAAAGAGGCACGGTGTGTTTCTTGTTATTGAATTACTGTGAATGGACGTGTGGTTGAGATGATGCAAGGAGAGTATTAGAAAGAGGCACGGTGTGTGTTTTTTTATTGAATTACTGTGAATGGAAGTGTGGTTGAGATGATGCAGGAAGAGTATTGGAAAGAGGCACGGTGTGTTTCTTGTTATTTAATTACTGTGAATGTGGGTGTGGATGAGATGATGCAGGAAGAGTATTTGAAAGAGGCACGATGTGTTTCTTGTTATTGAATTACTCTGAATGGGTGTGTGGTTGAGATGATGCAGGAAAAGTTTTGGAAAGAAGCACGGTGTGTTTCTTTTGATTGAATTACTGCGAATGGGGTGTGGTTGAGATGATGCAGGAAGAGTGTTGGAAAGAGGCACGGTGTGTTTCTTGTTATTTAATTACTGTGAATTTTTTTGTGGATGAGATGATGCATGAAGAGTACTGGAAAAAGGCACGGTGGGTTTCTTGTTATTGAATTACTGTGAATGGTGTTGTGGTTGAGATGATGTAGGAAGAGTATTGGAAAGAGGCACGGTGTGTTTCTTGTTATTGAATTATAGTGAATTTTTTTGGGAATGAGATGATGCATGAAGAGCACTTGAAAAATGCACGGTGGGTTTCTTGTTATTGAATTACTGTGAATGGTGTTGTGGTTGAGATGATGTAGGAAGAGTATTGGAAAGAGGCACAGTGTGTTTCTTCTTATTGAATTACTGTGAATGGGGGTGTGGTTGAGATGATGCACGAAGAGTATTGGAAAGAGGCACGGTGTGTTTCTTGTTATTGAATTACTGTGAAAGGAGGTGTGGTTGAGATGATGCACGAAGAGTATTGGAAAAATGCACGGTGTTTCTTGTTATTGAATTACATTGAATGGAGGTGTGGTTGAGATGATGCATGAAGAGTATATGAAAAAGGCACGGTGGGTTTCTTGTTATTGAATTACTGTGAATTTTGTTGTGGATGAGATTATGCAGGAAGAGTATTGGAAAGAGGCACGGTGTGTCTCTTGTTATTGAATTACTGTGAAAGGGGGTGTTTTAAGATGGTGCAGGAAGAGTATTGGAAAGAGGCATGGTGTGTTTCTTGTTATTGAATTACTGTGAATGGGGTGTTGTTGAGATGATGCAGGAAGAGTATTGGAAGGAGGTACGGTGTGTTTCTTGTTAATGAATTACTGTGAATGGAGGCATGGTTGAAATAATTCAGGAAAAGTATTGGAAATAAGCACGGTGTGTTTCTTGTTATTGAATTACTGTGTATGGAGGTGTGGTTGAGATGATGCAGGAAGAGTATTGGAGAGAGGCATGATGTGTTTCTTGTTATTGAATTACTGTGAATGTGGGTGTGGATGAAATGATGTAGGAAGAGCAGTGAAAGCAGATCTTTGGGGTGTGTAAATCCGGAATATCAATTTAAATAGAATGGTATTATATGAACATTCGAACTTTTAAACCATAATAAGTATGGGTGTTAATTATGGAATTTAATTCTGACAGTAACTTTCAAGGACATGTCAAATTTGATTGAAATTATCAATTTCAAATTTATTTATTTAGATAATTAGATTTAATTATTCGCAGTGTTCTAATTTAGTGACACGAGACAGACAGTTATACTTAGTTGATGATATTTATTACAGACTCACACCAATCATCAGACCTTGGGTAAGGTAAGAATTACGTAACTTGTCCAGACGCTGGTCCTATAAATAAACTGTTTCTTTAGTTAACTCAAGCTAAGCGAGAAGACGATAGGTTGAAGGCTGTGTTGACAGTTTAAAATAATTAATCTCCTTAAGAAGTGGTAATGAAATAAGGAGGTGGCGAGCATGTATTTTCATCCAGTTTTGAATCTTCTTCTCTAATGTTTGTATCCAAAAGCAAAATACGAATATAGAAATCAGATGATAGTAGGTGATAACAAATAACACAAAAAACACAAATATCACTCATTCTTGATAATTCAGATACAGAGATCGACTTAGGCGTTCGTTATCTACCACAATGCATCTTGTCTACTTGTTAATTATGACTCTCTGAACTCAGGGTTGTCGAACCAAGACCAAGTTGATGTATTTATATGGCTTGTCACAGTACAAAAGTACTGTGTTTTTAATATTTTATCAGAAGCAGCTCCCTATATGGACTTTTATATTCTTCTCTTCATCTCGCTTCCAAGACTCCAAACGTCATATTGAAAAACCTTCTGAAGGTTGTATCTCTTCACGACAACTTAATAAATTTTTCTTTTATAATTTCTTCCTGGAAAAGTTGATTGATGACTATTCTTCATCACCTAATATTTTTTCAATGGTTCGCAATCGTACCATCATTTTTCATTTTTCACTTTTCCTATTTATTCTTCGTGAAAACATACCTTTAACTGTCTTTCTGGTTTTCTCATTTGTTTCACTTTCTAGATACTTATATTCTGAAAATTAATTTTACCTTCCTCCTTACTTTATCTGTATTCTAACTGCATGTTTATACTTTATATGTATTCTAATTGCATGTTTATACTTTATACACTGCTGGTCAAAATTTTAAGGCCAATGAACATAAAGAAAAAATATGCGTTTTGCGTTGTTAGACTCAACCACTTATTCGAGTAGAGCTTGGAAAGATGAAAATAAGAAAAGGGAAAATAAAAATAAAAACTTTTTAACATTTAATAGGGAAAATGTGAACACTATAAAATTAGCCTAAATTACTAGCTGGTCAAAAGTTGAAGACCACACCAAAAAAAAGTCCTAAACAGGGTAGGAAATGCGCAACAAGAGGTCTCAGCAGTGAGTTGCCCGGCCGTCATTGCGAATAACTTCAAACATTCGCTTTGGCATGGTCGATGTTAGCGTTTGTAGAAGGCTGGCTGGAATGCTATTCCAAGTGGTGAAGATGGCTTCTCGAAGATCATTCACTATTTAGAATTGACGTCCATTTCTATAGACTTCCATTGCCATCCACCCCCAAAACATTTTCAATGGAGTTCAGTTCAAAACGAATGCACTGGATGGTCCAAAAGAATTACGTTATTCGCCATAAAAAATTCCTTTGTTCTGCAGGCATTGTGGATTGCAGTGTTGTCCTGCTGAAAGATCCAATCAGTTCCACACAAGCGAGAGCCTTCAGCTGCTGTTTGACGCCCCTGTATAACCTGAGGTTCCATTGTGGAAGGAGAAAGCACCCCAGATCATGATGGAACCTCCTCCACTGTGTCATGTAGAAAATGTCTCCGGTGGGATATCCTTATTGTGCCAGTAACGTTGGAAGCCATCTGGACCATCCATGTTAAATTTGTTCTCATCAGAGAACAAAACCTTTTTCCACTTTTCTACGTCCCATGTTTGGTGCTTCTTAGCAAAGTTTAACCGAGCTGTTTTGTGGTGTGGAATAAGGCGTGGCCTTTGAAGACGTTTACAGCTTTTAAAGTCTTTCTCAAATAGATACCCTCTTATTGTTCTTGAGCTGAATTCTGCGTCCGTAAGGGCCTTAATCTGTTTCAATGACCAGCTGGTGTTTTGCCGGACAACCCGTCGAATCCTCCTGCTCAATGCCAGCGAAATTTTCTTGGGCCGACCACTTGAAATTCTCGTTCCGTATCCATCAGGGTCTTTTAAGAAATTTGCAACAGCAGTTTTACTACGCCCAATCTCACCAACGATTGCACGTAAAAAAAGAGATCTTCCTTTTGTAGCTCGACAATTCTGACACGTTCACACTATGTCAACTTTTTAGCCTTTGTCATGTTTTTACCCAAATTAACACATGAGATGTCAGTGGGAGATGTTAGCAACGCTAATGCTTGAACACAAATGACTAAATGTCGTTAAGTGTTTACCGATTATCGCTTCGTTTCAGTATAGTCTTAAACTCTTGACCAGCTAGTATTTAGGCAAATTTCATAGTGTTCACATTTTTCACATTAAATGTTAAAAAAGTTTTTATTTTTATTTTCCCTTCTCTTATTTTCATCTTTCGAAGCTACTCTGAAATAAGTGGTTGAGTCTAACAATGCAAAATGCATATTTTTTCTTTCTCCTGAACCTGAGAAGATTTCGTTAAACCAGTTTATAAAAATGTGGTCACTGTAAATGCTTCTCAAGTCGTTCAGCCGAAGGTTTATGACACTAAAAACCGGGTACCTATGGTGGGCACAGCATAGATAGCCCATTGTGTAATTTTGTTCTTAACAATAATACAAACAAACAACTGATTGCGTTGAACTGATGAATGAAAGAAAGCAATCAGTAAAATGAATTTGTTTGGAAACTGGCTACGTCCTAATAAACCCCTACAGAGAACGTTTGGAGTTATCTTAATGTTCTGTTTGTATGGAAACTGGCTACGTCCTAATAAACCCTTACAGAGAACGTTTGGAGTTATCTTAATGTTCTGTTTGTATGGAAACTGGCTACGTCTTAATAAACCCCTACAGAGAACGTTTGGAGTTATCTTAATGTTCTGTTTGTATGGAAACTGGCTACGTCCTAATAAACCCCTACAGAGAACGTTTGGAGTTATCTTAATGTTCTGTTTGTATGAAAACTGGCTACGTCCTAACAAACCCCTACAGAGAACGTTTGGAATTATCTTAATGTTCTGTTTGTATGGAAACTGGCTACGTCCTAATAAACTCCTACAGAGAACGTTTGGAGTTATCTTAATGTTCTGTTTGTATGGAAACTGGCTACGTCCTAATAAACCCCTACAGAGAACGTTTGGAGTTATCTTAATGTTCAGTTTGTATGGAAACTGGCTACGTCCTAATGAACCCCTACAGAGAACGTTTGGAGTTATCTTAATGTTCTGTTTGCTCATTATTTCGTTTTTACACGATGAATCACTGAATGTTTCAAACAAAATCAGATAACCAAACGAAAACAAATAAATTTATACTTCCATTAATCTAAATCGGGCCAAGGAAAAGAAAAGAAAAATATATTCTCTCCCGTGTAATAACAAACAACGAAATTATTGTTGATTAACTGACTTGAGGCCCGGCATGGCCAAGCGCGTTAAGGCGTGCGACTCGTAATCTGAGGGTCGCGGGTTCGCATCCGCGTCGCGCCAAACATGCTCGCCCTCCCAGACGTGGGGGCGTTATAATGTGACGGTCAATCCCACTATTCGTTGGTAAAAAAGTAGCCCAAGAGTTAGCTGTGAGTAGTGATGACTAGCTGCCTTCCCTCTAGTCTTACACTGCTAAATTAGGGACGGCTAGCACAGATAGCCCTCGAGTAGCTTTGTGCGAAATTCCAAAACAAACAAACAAACCAAACAAACTGACTTGAAACATACAAATTCTTTGAAGTTCTAACGTCACTGAATAACATATCGAGATGTGAATCATAAGGTAGCACACCATCACAGTCATCACAATAATGTACAAAAATGAAATAAGAATTTACCCACAATAGGTTTTAAATACCTCGTTATATGACTAGAAGGCAGCGAACTGACCTTTATATACAATAAAAACAAACGTGGATCGTGGGACCAACAGTTCGCTGCCTTGTCTCCACTTATGTGAGAGTTTTATTCACTGTAAATATATTTGTTTTAACTACATCGCTGGAAGCCAAGGAAATTTGTTGAAGTATATTTGAATTACACTGGAAAAACGAAGAAACGCAATGCTCCGAGTGGCACCTACGTGTTCATTTGAACTGTGAATAAACACGGTTGTAAGGTGATTGAACCTAATGTAGACATGGAGAGAATTATACAACCAGATTTCATATCTTTGTATAATTAGGCATTCTTACACAGTAATTACACAAAATACACAAATATTATAGTTCTAAGCGTTTATGAGTTGCATGGAAGTATGTTGGTTTGCGTTGCAAGATTCGACCACAGCTAAAAGAATTGCGTTGTTATGTTCATCCACAGATAAAGAACTATGTTGTAAGATACAATGATAGCGAAAGAACTACTTTGTAAGATACAATGACAGCTAACGAACTACGTGGTAAGATACAAGACAGCTAACGAACTACGTGGTAAGATACAACGACAGCTAACGAACTACGTTATAAGATGCAGCAAAGCAAAGCATTTTAAAGGGCACTTCCCAGTGATGCTTCTAAACTACTTCAAACATATCAGTGTCACATTTAAAAAGCTTGAGGCTTGCTTTTGTCCTACACCCTAGTTTGGTTAACATGTCATACTAAACCAAATTCTTTTGTTCGTAGGGTGTGACTTCTAAACATTCAAAGTGTAGTTGGATTATTCTAAACATCATAAGCTGGAACCAAACTAAAGTGTTTAATATCAATTAAAAATGCTTCAGCGGGCATTACAAAACTCAATTTTTTTTGGTATGGCTTTGTTTTGAATTTCGCAAAAAGCTATACGAAGGCAACCTGTGCTAGCTGTCCATGAGTTAGCAGTGATAAACTAGAGTGAAGGCAGGTAGTGAGTACCACACACCATCAACACCTGGGCTACTCTTTTATTGGCGAACAATGGGATTAATCGTTACTTTATTATGACCCTACGACATGGTGGGCTTGTTCGGTGATGGGGACAAAAAAGTTAAGTTCGGATACTTGCGCAAACATAAGCAGACATAAGGGCGGCTATCTATGCTCGCAGTCCAGAATTTAGAGATTACAGACAAGACAGGGGAATGTGTTAGTTTACATTACAAATAATTACTCCTTATAATACTGTTTGTCTTCTAAGAGGAAACTAGGAAATCTCTTCACCCATTTCGTGCAAGATCTGAAGTAAATTTTCATATACAGCGCGATTTTTCAGAATCACACATCGAATTAAAAAAATTATCAGACCAGTTCATTATATCCATTAATTTAAAACTGTCCTAACTGGATTGTATTTAGATTGATATACTTAGAGCGTTTGATAAACAAAACTACGTGTTTTACTACAGAAATTACAGATGATCCAGAACATCAATTCATTAATCTACCTCAGCAGAGGCGTCACGAGGGGCTGGTACACGGGGTCTGTGGCTCGAATCCCTTGTTAGTGAAAAGTCAGAATAAAGAACCATAGCCAATTTCATACTGAAATGACAAAATTCCCCAGCCCCGAATCTTTTAAGCACCTAAGGACACCCGAGGCTTATAACATTGTAAACTACTTTCTTTATATCTTTCGTTTCGTAGCTCCAATTCAACAGTTCAGTCTAAGACTGTAAAAGTTTTCTAAAACAATATGCACTATAGATATGTTATTTATAATCACGAGTTTTCAAGTAAATTGTTCGTGAAAACGGTAATTCGTATTCTATAAAAATGGACGAAGTTGCTTATGAGTATCAGTTAGAAATAACAATAGCACGTATCTGTTGGGCTATGTAAGCATCACAAGATAATCAAGTGTTGAATAACTACATTACAAAGCAGACATCTATAACGTAGTGCTATCAAACACAAGATAATTAAATGTTGAATAACTACATTACAACGCAGACATCTATAACGTAATGCTAACAATCACAAGATAATCAAATATTCAATAACTACATTACAAAGCAGATATCTATAACGTAATGCTAACAATCACAAGATAATCAAGTATTGAATAACTCCATTACAAAGCAGAGATTGATCAAGTGTCGAATAACTACATTACAAAGCAGACATCTATAATGTAATACTAGCAATCACAAGATAATCAACTGTTGAATAACTACATTACAAAGCAGACATCTATAATGTAATGCTAGCAATCACAAGATAATCAAGTGTTGAATAACTACATTACAAAGCAGACATCTATAATATAATGCTGATAATCATAAGATAATCAAGTGTTGAATAATTAAATTACAAAACAAAATCCTGTAACACTAAAGTAATAATCAAGTGAATAGTTACATTATGAAACATACATTTATCCTATAACTAACACAATCACCATAAGAACGCCACTGTTCAATGGATATTTATTAACATATAAATCAAGGGTTCAACTCAAAACTATGACAAGTGTGTTATTACTCAAAAATATACTACTTACACGTTTAGAATAAACTGGTGTATGTTCTTAAAATATCTGCCATAACACATAAACCGATAACTTTATATTTCTAGGCAAATGTCATAAGATGTACATCCAATTTTATTTAAGTGTTGTTATTTTGTTTAACGTGCCATCTGGAGACAAAACAAATCGAAGCCAAAGGCAATTAGGTAGTTAGAAATTGATTTCTATCTAACTTTGAGGAGACTTCTTTCACTGATTTCTATGCAGTTTGAGGAGACTTCTTTCAATGATTTCTATGTAAGTTTGATGAGACTTCTTTCAATGATTTCTATGTAAGTTTGATGAAACTTCTTTCAATGATTTCTATGTAAGTTTGATGAGACTTCTTTCATTGATTTCTATTTAGCTTTGAGGAGACTTCTTTAACTGATTTCTATCTAGCTTTGAGGAGACTTCTTTCACTGATTTCTCTGTAGTTTGATGAGACTTCTTTCACTGATTTCTCTGTAGTTTGATGAGACTTCTTTCAATGATTTCTATGTAAGATTGATGAAACTTCTTTCAATGATTTCTATGTAAGTTTGATGAGACTTCTTTCAATGATTTCTATGTAGCTTTGAGGAGACTTCTTTCACTGATTTCTATGTAGTGTGATGAGACTTCTTTCAATGATTTCTATGTAAGTTTGATGAGACTTCTTTCAATGATTTCTATGTAAGTTTGATGAGACTTCTTTCACTGATTTCTCTGTAGTTTGATGAGACTTCTTTCACTGATTTCTCTGTAGTTTGATGAGACTTCTTTCAATGATTTCTATGTAGCTTTGAGGAGACTTCTTTCACTGATTTCTATGTAGTGTGATGAGACTTTTTTCACTGATTTCTATGTAGTTTGAGGAGACTTCTTTCAATGATTTCTATGTAAGTTTGATGAGACTTCTTTCAATGATTTCTATGTAAGTTTGATGAGACTTCTTTCAATGATTTCTATGTAGGTTTGATGAGACTTCTTTCAATGATCTCTATCTAGGTTTGATGAGACTTCTTTCAATGATCTCTATCTAGGTTTGATGAGACTTCTTTCAAATAAACAAAGGTAGTTCAAAGACATACCTTATTTCAGTGAATAAATACTTGTATGAACTGAAAATAACGGGAAGTGGAATATAGTCGAATATCTTGGTACAAAATGAACTTTCATGTGAATATACACTCGATACCAATACAGTACTTATTCTGCATAGTTGATTTACGAAATACTGTTTAACCATTGGCTAAACCCCATAGAAATAAGCATTGTTTTTTTGTGTTTTGATACAATAACAACTAAATTCTTGCTTCAAAATGTAACAAAGTCTAGTTCATTGCTAGAAATAAATATACATCCCTTCAAGTCGCAAATGCCGTTGAAGAGTCGGTACCCCCTTGAGGCATATCCGACCTGTTCACCATGGCTCGGGGGCCACCCTGAGATCAAGGCCAACATTAGCTAAGAATGATTGAAGAAAAAGTTAAAGAAGGGAAAAAGAAACTCATAGACACGTGCACTGTTAAACCAGTCTGAATTCTTGGCTTACTAAGATAAGAAAGAAAAAGTATTTATTTAGTAGCATCTCTGCCATTTCTCGTCTTCTACCTGTACTGCTATATATTACATGCTCCGGCACTACTTTATGTTATAACAAGTAAAACCTACATTCAAAATATATATATACTTTGATAGGTTACCTTCACGTTGAAATATGGATCACGAACAAAGATGAACTCTTCATTCAATACAGTAGTATTTTAATATATCAAAGATTTTGTTGTTATTATACAAGTATAAAACAGTAAAGCGTTAACGGATTTATTTTTACTGAGTTTTGAGTTTTGTGTCTCATTATTACTACGACTAAAACACTAAGGCGTTAACGGATTTATTTTTACTGAGTTTTGAGTTTTGTGTCTCATTATTACTAAGACTAAAACAGTAAGGCGTTAACGGATTGATTTATTATTATTAAAAATCTAGTTATTTGTATTTCTTAAAGTGCCTGAGCTCCGTTTTCTATTAATTTAGAATGTTTTATGATTTTGGTATAATATAAATCTTTAGAACTGCTTTCATAGAAATAAAAAGTTGAAATCGACTTGTGTGGCGCATACAAGTGATGTAAAGATTTTATGTCTCTTTTATGCAATAACACAAAACAATATCATTGTTTTTATGTTTCGTAGTATTTTAAGGTATTAAACGAGTGAAAAATAGCGTGTGAAAAACGTGTCTCCTCTCCAAGTATGATTATCAGACCAAAAATCATTACTACAGCTACACACTAGGTTATCTGTTCTTTTCTTACCGAGGTTATAAAATTCCAGTTACAAGCCTTCAGAAGTACCACTGAGTTACCATCGTTTCAGGTAATTTGATTTGACTTGAAAAATAAGCTTTTTACAAAATAAACAGGGTAGAAATTCAATAGTGATTCAGAAATTAAAACAGTAACTTAAGAATATGAATGATGTTCACAAATTCTGAATTTATAACGAAACACAATTTAATACTTCTGCAAGTTACTTAAAACAAAGTAGTATCAATAACCAATATGACTTATACTAATATACACATTAACAACTAGCGAATTACATGTAACAAAGTAATATCAATAACCAATATGACTTATACTGATATACACATTAACAACTAGCGAATTACATGTAACAAAGTAGTATCAATAACCAATATGACGAATACTAATATACACATTAACAACTAGCGAATTACATGTAACAAAGTAATATCAATAACCAATATGACTTATACTGATATACACATTAACAACTAGCGAATTACATGTAACAAAGTAATATCAATAACCAATATGACTTATACTGATATACACATTAACAACTAGCGAATTACATGTAACAAAGTAATATCAATAACCAATATGACTTATACTGATATACACATTAACAACTAGCGAATTACATGTAACAAAGTAGTATCAATAACCAATATGACTTATACTAATATACACATTAACAACTAGCGAATTACATGTAACAAAGTAGTATCAATAACCAATATGACTTATACTGATATACACATTAACAACTAGCGAATTACATAGCATAATGTAATATCAATAACCAATATGAATTATACTAAAATACACATTTCCTCTACAAAAAAACAAACAAACGTATGTTTCTATGAATGAACGTATTCTTTGGAAAACCTGTATAAGAAAACACTTTAATATACAAATTGGCGAGTACAAAAAAAAATATATTTTGTGTACAGATAGTGAAATAAGAAATCTTAATTACAGATATTCTATCCTAACCTGTTGAAGGATACCTGATGGTGGTACCTGAGAGTTTCTAGTGTTTCAAACATTTTAGACTCATGAACGTTGTAATAAAAAATAAATCTCTTCCTTCTACTTCTTATTTGAAAGGTGGTTGATGGATATGAAGTCTACTTAGTTATATAAGACACTTAGCTTTGAAAACTATTCGTTAGTCTAATTTTGTTCGTAACATCATCAAATACAGAACTTGTAACGTGATAGCTGATTGAACAGGACACTCACTATATAAACAACCTCTCGTCCATCTCTCTTCGGTAATTCTTTAAAGCGACATTTTATGGCTGAGGAAATACTTGTTGAATAATTAGGTGAGGTATGGACAGAATTAATATACCTAAAATTGTAAGAAACTTCTGCCATCAGTGTTTTTATATTTTTACATGTTGAATGTATATACGAGATCACATATAAGAACGTCCTGTGGTGTAGAATACCCTGTTTTAAACAACAATTAAAAGGTAGATATATACGAAAAAAAGTTTTCTGTTCACTGTGTTCAGCATGTAAACAATAAGAGAGCCAACAACATTTTCATTATCTTCGGTGGGTGATGCCGACTAGCAATTTACCCATTACAAATTAGGGATGTCTTGGCTTAGACAACACGTGTGCAGGATTGGGCAAAAACTTTAAACAAACCAAAACCTGTGAAAGGTAAACCCTTCAAACTATAACAGAAAAGTATTTCTAGTAATTATGGTAAATACCAGAGTTTCGTCTCTACAAACAGTCTACTTTTATATATTTAGAATTTACTCGAGATATTTCATAGATATCTAGAAATGTTCGATGAATGTTCCTAATAAGTTTACTAATGGAGGTTTGTATCCTTAGATAAATAGTTAAACCGACTTCGAAGCCTTTGATAACTTACCAGGAAACATGATTTATGACTATCTAGTTACCTTTATTTCTTACAGGCTTACCACACCGTAACAAGACTGCAGATCAATAGATATTGTTTATTAGAATCTCTTTGTTACTAACGCAGATAAGTCCAGCTTTACGCAGGTCTATCCCACCATAAGAAGCCAAAACAAGGTAAACTATATTTGTTACACAGTAAAAACAAATATGAATTTCAATCCATCAGTCGGTTCGCCACTTGTCACTGACTTATACTGAATTCGGGGAATTTCACCCCTCATCAGGAGTCTTTGACAAAGACAAATCGATATACTAGACTTCAAGTACTGGTGGAGTGTATGCAACATATATGATGTTTTGAGATGTTTTTTGCTCGCTGTAGCGAACCTATGTTTATCTGGGCTCCCAAAAATACACAGCTTTATATAGTTTATGTAAATGTACTTTCACTATGGTGAGTAAAAACAATCAAAATATCACATATTTAAAACAAAGTATTAAACTGCTACCTGTTTCTAAAGAATCATCCCACCGTAACAGTGCAAGACATGAAATATCTGACATAACTATATATACTCTAGTTCAATTTTATTAGTTTTGCTTGAAATTGGATTTCGATAGCCGATTGTGTAGCTTTGTCCTTGAGTTTAGACAGTTTTCAATTTTATATTTCTAAGGTCTCTTAATTTATATTAAAATAAAAAATAAACGTATACATCTAGACGTAAGACATAAAATGATGAAAATAAATTAACACTATGTTCTGAAACAGCATACAAAAGGTTGATCACACGTGAGTGCGTAGATTGTCTCGGTCAGAATTTAATGTTAACTGACTGATTGTTTTATTAAGATACTAAGCCATACGTATAACATAGTTTTGATAATTGTCTGTACAGTGAAAAATGGCCACGTGTTTTGAAAGTTGATTGTTTCGACCCGATAAATATTAAGAAATGGTTCTATCATAGCTGTGAAAGCGTGGAGATGTGGGATATCTTCTCATGTGCAAGAGTTCGATTCTTTGACATCTTTAGAAGAATAACAATTCCAAGCAATTCAACCCGTTATTTGGTGTAAGGCTTAATAAAGCAGTAAGTAAAGTTTGTAAATCGGAATCAAAAATAATTAATGGTTTTGATTATGTTGAACAAGTAAAAAGAAGTCGTTCTTAAATATTGTCAACAGCCTGTAAACCAACTTCGGTGAAATAATGTACTTCGAGAGATTTCCAATGTATACTCTATGTATGTGTATTAAGTAAGGAGAGTTCAAAATAAAGGATACTGGTACCATATCTGAAGGAGAGGGACACTGCCTCTTGCTAAAAATGTCCCCACATCTAATGGTAGGGAACAATGTCTATTGCTATAAATGTTACTACATATAATGATAGGAGACGCCGTCTCTTGCTATAACTGTTACCACATCCGATGGTAGGGAACACTCTCTCTTGCTATAAATGTTACCACATCTAACGGTAAGGGACATTGTTGTTATAATGTTATCACATCCGTGGTAGGGGACAATGTCTCTTGTTATAAATGTTACCACATCCGATGGTAGGGGACACTGTCTATTGCTATAAATGTGCAGCAGCGCAGACAAATATTCAAATTTATCTAAAGTGCGTGTGTTACTTAGTGTTTAGTTGTTTTAAGGTTTCGAACTAGATTTCTGAGAAGTTAAATAAAAGTTTGACATCATAAAGAAAACAGGCAACTTGGTAGGATAATGCTGAACACACATCCATATAAATTTCGCATTAAGAAAATTATAGAAAATGTTATATAAACACAGTGTCATTAATGAATAGAGGAAAGTGTGAAGTTCTAATCTCGCTTCACGTGTGTTCTATTTAAGGTTGTATCTTTAAATACTACGTTTGTTTATATACGGATGACAAGATGTGTAACTTTTTACACGTGGGAAACTGTAATATTTAATTACCAACCGCATACACAAACAAAGAATAAAACCAGTTATACTCATAACATATTGTTGAAAACAGGGGTTGGGGTCGGGTGTGAAGTTATACAAAAGCTCTAAGCGTTGTCCTGTTAATAGCATAAGGTAATTATAAATGTTTAGGTTTTAATATGTTGTCTCATACATATTATTATTACGTTATTTACCACAAGAACACAGAGACATGTGACGACATTAAAAACTCGGTGAAACACTACTTTAGATCCCCAGTTAGTCTCTATCGTAGAAAACAAAAACAACTTGTTATGACTGGAAAAAAATTAATAAAAAGTATATGTGATCGTTAAGTATAAGTTTTACATCTTCCTTCCTACGATAACAGTGAAAAACACCGGGTTATTCACTTAAGTTTCTGAGTATTATATACCTACGCCATGCAACATTCTTGGCACAAATCACGTGATTATTACAAACCAAATACGCTGAAACTTCAGTTTTGTGACGTATTGACGGATGACGCAACAGTTAAGAATCCATGAAAGTGATGTTTTACGTTGACTGCACGTCTATTAGAAGACGTAGGTTTAAACCACATTAAATACTTGTAATTATGGTCTATAATTCATCAATATTTTATAACATTGAGCATAATTTTATAAAGTCTACATCTGACAACTTAAAGAAAATACATAGATTAATCTGGTCAGAATCTTCAAGATTGACTCTTTAAGAACCTGCCACCCTTCTCAACCCAATAAAGAAAACAACTCCAGTCATAATGACATAATAAAATGTGGAAACAAATAACACCGTTTCTTCTAGAAGGAACAGAAACCGAAGTTTTAAAGTAACACCTGATTTGATTGTGTCCCGAAGTTTTAAAGTAACACCTGATTTGATTGCGTCCCGAAGTTTTAAAGTAAGACCTGATTTGATTGTGTCCCGAAGTTTTAAAGTAAGACCTGATTTGATTGCTACACGACATGAAAATATATTTTAGTTTTTACAGTGAGTATCGCAATGAACGGAATTCACGTTTCGCATACTTTCATAAACATAAGTATGTTCACAGGTTTAACAAGTAGAGTGTAAGAGTTTGTTTACGTCTATGTGAAATCACAGCCTTCGGTATTTGAGGGACACGATCACCGGCTATGTTAACTTTTAACATAGAATTCAAGGTTGAAACAATGATATTAAACACGCTACGAATCGATAATGGTGTCAGGCTGCCCTTTCATGTGTAATAAAGAAAACGAAACACGTTAGAAACTGATAAATGATGAAGGGTACCCTATGTAAGTAATATACAGGGTGGCCTGTAAGTCCCTACCCATCCATATATCTTATGTATCCAGTGTATCTCTGTGCTGTCCCTCATTCTCGCTGCATAATAGTATGCGACGCCATGTTCTGTGAGACATTTTCTATCTTATGTATTCAGTGTATCTGTGTGCTGTCCCTCATTCTCGCTGCATAATATTATGCGACGCCATGTTCTGTGAGACATTTTCCTCAATATAGCAGGGGCTATTGTTCCAAATGCCTCGGTAACAGCTGCCTTCAACTCATCATTAGTATTATTGAATATAACATAATAACATGTTGATGGGTAGGGACTTACGGGCCACCCTGTAGAATATAAATACGTTAGAAATTGTTAAAATATTTCAGGAATTCCTATATCTCTAATAAGTCTGTTCATTTGGCGAAACAAGCAGAAGGTAATAAAACACGGAAGCTTATAGTTTTGTATAAAAATGTATAGCAGTTTGGGGTTAAGGTTAGATATAGTTTAACACTAAATGGAACATGGCTACTGCGACTGTTTACACATGTTAGATACACGTGTTGTAGATACTCCCACATTAGACGTAGCAAATAACTCCTGAAACGGATATGCGCGATTATTTAATGTGTTTATTTGTGTACGCCTCAATAACAGAAACTATCTGTGATCACAAGTAGCAAAGCCACATCGAGCTGAGTCCACCGAGGGGACTCGAATTCCTGAAGACCAAATGAAAAGTGCTAAGGTTTATTTTTCTAAATATTACTGATTATTTAATAACCAAGCAATCAGAGTAGAAACCATCGACTTAGGTTTCATATGGCTCATACATATTAAGAGTTTCCATTTAATATAAAACGCAATCCATATTTTATTTGTTATTTTCTCACTAACAGCTTTAAGAAACCAGGAGATGAAGAAAACTATATTTTGTTACGTAGATATAGTAATTACCTGGTCCACCTAATTATTCTACGTATGCTATCAATCGCATTTTATTTCGCACTTAGCCAAATTATGTCGGTCTACTTCAATTTGATAAAACTGCCAGAAATGTTACAACATTTGTTCATAGGTTTAAGTATGTGGAAAGTAAGTGTATAACATTGAAGAATGACCTGATGATAAGAATATTTTGACGTAATGTATAACATTGAAGAATAACCTGATGATAAGAATATTTTGACGTATTTTTTCTATTTATAAAAATAAGACAAGATATAAGAAAATACAGTGAAAAGAATACACTTTTATCGTGTAATTACTTCTTAATTTTAATATCAGTCTGTTTAATTTAATGTGTTTTGTTCTGGCTTAAAAAGTATGATTACAATATATATATATATATGTAAACATAAGATTAAAAAATACATTTCAGACTAAGACCACAGATATTTATATATAAAAATCTGGAAAGAATTCCATATTTTCTTCGAATAAGATTCACAAGTCAAGTCAAACATTTCTCGTCTCATAAACTATTCAGTATAAATATGAATATGCTCTATACAGGTTCTGAAACATGAAGCGTTTTTAAATGCCTATGGACTTTCAGAAGAGACCTGCGACACATTTGAATTTTCATAAGACCAGCGACACAGTTAAACTTTCAGAAGAGACCAGCGACACATTTGTGTTGCCTCAGATACTTAGTTTTCAAACAATCAGTATCGTAAAGCTTTGCCATAATTATTCACGTTTCAAGAGAAACACCAGAAACACATGACAGCACATAATTAGACACTTAAATTTTACACAAACACGTAATAAAATATCTGAAATATAAACTGAAATTACTTTACAAGATTAGGAAACACCTTACTTAATCACCTGTAACATTAAGGTGTAAGTGAATGAACCTGTAATACGTAGTCCAACCACTTACAGACCTAACTCTACGCACGATACACACTCATAATAAGAATGCTACTTACTTTATGCGGAGCTTGTAATATTCGATGAACTGCAGTAATTTGGTTTATCAAGGGGATGTTCACATTAAATGAATACTGAGGCGGTCTCGCGGGTTCTGGAAAATTAGTCGTAACTATGAAAGGATCAATATCATTCAAATACTGCACCCTGCATGTCAAAGATGCCATGTCGAAAGCTAATGTTTGAAACGACTAACTCACAACGCTTTCCACATGCCAGCAACAACTGAAGAGAGCATGCGCAATGCGTTCTTCGTGCGGTGTGTGTTATCGCCCACCTTAGTGTTTGGTTAAGACATTCGTATTACAGATGACACGTGAAGAAAAGTAAGAAATTTATGTTTTAAGGAGGGAGAAAAGGAATACGGGTATAGCTCATCATATGTGACAGTATTAAGTTCAACTTCTAAAAATATTCAAATCATGAACACACCTCAGAGTAACCACATTCCTCTCCAACTTTTGCATAAAATGTCCACAAGAAATTACTAATATTTTATTCTACGGATAAGGCTGGACCACAAACCAGTTAGAAGTTTGAGATAAAACAGATTTGCTAATGTAAAACGCACATTTCGACGGATTATTAATGTAATTTTTTTTAAAGCTCACATAAAGTTTTGTTTATCCGTCTCAGAATCAAGTTTGAAACAGAACTCAAGATAGAATGATTTAATATATAACAGGTATAATTATTACGTGAATAACACTGATTTTATATATGCTATCGCTACACAGGGAAAGAAATGGCTTTTAAAATGTTAACATTCATTCATTATTACATAAATAACATTGATTTAATGTATTATAACTCCATACAAAGGCATGGAAAAGCTTTGAAAGAGTCCACAATCATAAGTGATATATGATTAGCATTTATTTTATGTTTCATACCTTGGCCTAGCATGGCCAGGTGGTTAAGGCATTCGACTCGAATCCCCATCACACCAAACATGCTTGCCCTTTCAGCCGTAAGGGCGTTATAATGCTACGGTTAATTCCACTATTTGTTTGCAAATGAGCAGCTCAAGAAATGGCGGTGGTGATGATTAGTTGCCTTCCCTCTAGTATTACACTGTTAAATTAGGGACGGCTAGCTCAGATAGCCCTTGTGCAGCTTTGCGCGAAAGTCACAAACAATGAAACAATAATAATGTATCATATCTCTACACACAGAGGAAGGAATGATGTTGAAAGAGTGGCCACATTGTACTTCTCATCTTGAAACGGGAATTTAGAATTCACATTTTAAGAGCAAGTCGACGACATTTTAAACTGCACAAATAGGATCTGTATAAATGTCCCATTTCTAACTGGTTTAGAATATCGTAAACCATGGTACTTATTCAGCTTTGAAAGAACTGAAATCCAAAAGTAGGAATTATTGTTTATGTGAATTCAAATAAAGCGTTCACCTCTTGACCTGAAATATTTCACATCATGCTTTAAGATAGCGTGTAAGTGATGACCAAACACCTTTCTGGTACTGTGAGTATCAAACACACATTACACTGGTAAGGGTTAGGCAAACGGTGATTCTTCTGTAGCATACAACTTAAGTTTACGGATTTAGAATGTTAAAATCCGGATTTCGATACCCCGTAGTGGAAAGAGCGCAGATAACTTTGTATTTAAAATAACGAAAGAGTGGGTGGTGATGATGAGCGAGAATTTGGTCGATTTTAAACGAGTCTTTCATTGTTTATTTAACGAATTATTCAGTCTCTGTGCTGCAGAGCAAATGTTTGGTAGTTAGCGACATCCATGATTATAACAACACAAGAATGAAATTTTAATTGAAAGTAACCAAGTGGAAGGTGTAGTGAACTTTAAGGATACGAATGGAGCAGTAGTAAATGAAACTAAAACTTAAAAATGTAGTTTACAATATAACTACAGAAAGTCAAGGCTAATAAAGATAAGAATAAATATCTAATGCATTACATGTACATTAGACTGTAAGAATACACCAGTATAATGTTACTAAATTAATTATGATAGCAGAAATACCCGCCCTCCCAGCACGTGCTCGTTTCTGACGGAAGGCGATTTAGCCTGCAGCCTTTTCTCAAATTTTCTGACCGTTCTACAACAACGATCTCAACTTGATATTTATTAATGTTCACCGTCTATGAGTTTGTGTTTTGTAATTTCGCACAAAGCTACTCGAGGGCTATCTGTGCTAGCCGTCCCTAATTTAGCAGTGTAAGACTAGAGGGAAGGCAGCTAGTCATCACCACCCACCGCCAACACTTGGGCTATAACTTTATACTTACTTCCAAAATCCAAACAATCAGTCAATCAATTGCCCTAAAGACCAATGTCGTTCAAATAGAATGCTTCAAGATTCATTTCTAGTCTCAAAAGCCATCTTTTAAAATTTTTTGTCACCACACTACCATTTAATAAATATGGTTTCTTGTTCGCTCTTTCTTTTTTAAACAAATGAAAGAGTGGTTTGTTTAAAATTCACGCAAAGCTACACGAGAACAATAAGCGCTAGTCGTTCCTATTTTAGCAATGATAGACTATCTCACTCACAATAAGGAAGGCAACTAGTCAACACCACCCACCACCTACTCTTGGGCTGACTCTTTTACCAACGAATAGTGGGATTGACTGTCACAGATTAACGCCTCCATGGATGAAAGGGCGAGCATGTTTTGTGTGACGGGGATTCGAACCCTGACCCTCAGATTTCGAGTCGAGTGCCTTAACCACCTGGCCATGCCGGGCCACAGCAGTCATGTAGAAGAGCTAAGTGATGAAATGTTTTAACACGGATACGCATTAAAATCCTGTTATGTGTTCTAGAAATTACTTATCATTTTAATTAAAGAAAAACATTAAAAACAATTAATGTACCCACATGTACGTCAAAATTCGTATAGTTTCTTAGAATAGCAAAAAAACATTTTATACAAAAAACATACAGGTTTGGCTTGTTTTGAATTTTGCACAAAGCTACACTAGCAAAGCTAATTTAAGAGTGAAAGACTAGAAGGGGAGCAGGTAGTAATCACCACCCACCGCCAACTCTTTCCTACTCTTTTACCAACGAATAGTAGGATTGACCGTCACATTATAACGCCTCCACTGCTGAAAGAACAAGCATGTTTGGTGTGATCGGGATTCACATTGCGAGTTAAGCGCCATAACAATGAAAAACAGACTCACAAAGATGTTCAACTTTATATTTGGAGGTTTGACCCCCCGACTTACACTGACCTAGGGATTAGCAATACAAATAACAAGAAGTGTCATTTTATTTCACATTTGACAACAACACGAGATACTGGAAGCCCAGATGTATCTAATCCATATTTAATTAACTGGACAGAGAGAAAGTTAAAGAGCCTCAGCCGGCTCCAGGGACGCAGGTTGCCGAACCCTAGTGGCACAGCGGTATGTTTACAGACTTCTACTGCTAGATTCCTGGTTTCGATACTCGTGGTGGGCAGAGCACAGATAGCCCTTTGTATAACTTTGTGCTTAACTTTCAACAAACAAACAGTTTGCTGCATTGTGTAACTAAAAAGAAAACTAAATAAATAGAATTATGGAGACTTCAAGACAAACGTTCAACGTCAGGAAAGTATTCTGACGATTAGAAGGGGGAAAATGCTCTACTTTCTACATCGTGAAATAAGGATAAAATGTTTAGTTTTGTCAGGTAATTTTTTTGCAATGTATAGATATTTTCATTTCATACATTTGCGCGTTTTTTGTTTTGTTTTTTCGTTTTTAAAGTGTTTTCAGAGAAAACGTGCCGAGATACAAATGTAAATATGTCTTTAAAATAGAGATCTATAAGAATAAACTTGCCATTTGAATTTTTTGGATAAAGTTATCATATGAAATGGAATAAATAGGATACTTTTAATGAGTTGCTTTAACTTTAATTAGGCCTTGGAAATGTTTAAAAATTCCATGAATAATTAAACTCTTTAGTGCGACTTGAAAAGGTATGTAATTCAAACACAAATATCTACAGAAACTTTCCAAACAGTTCTCTCTGCTACCGACCTAATGCTAACTTCTAAATGAATATTTAAATACCATGAACTAATTCACTTTATACGAGAGAACCAGGAGTTCCGTCAAACTTCTTTTGTACATCACGAACAAGGAATACCGATAAACTTTATTCTTTGTCAACTCATGTTTGTGACAGACACAAGCAAACCCTAGCTTTAACAATAAATGTATGGTGACAAACAAAGTTAATTTAGTGAGTTAGTAGACCTGAATTACAGACAATTCCGAGTAAGCCCTCAGTTTAGTAATAACCCCGGAATGTAAGGTAACAAACCAAAATCATATAATGAGTCAGAAAACCAAGCACAAGAAACGTTCTAATTTTACTTTTATTGTAAATGAAACAATGCACTAACTATTGAATATGTTTAGAAAAGAATTAGACTAAAGATAACTTTCTACTTAGTTACGAAGTAACATTTGCCCGTTTTTCACGTTGAAAGTTTAGCTGAATTACACATAGTACACTGAGTAGCTCTCATCGTATTTAAATAGAAACGTGCGTGTGTGTTTTCGTATAGCAAAGCCACATCGGGCTATCTGCTGAGTCAAGGAAAATCAAACCACTGATTTTAGAGTTTTAAATCTGTAGACTTACCGATGTACCAGCGGGGAACAAGTAGAAACGTAAAATTATATTTGGTTGTTTATGAATTTCACGAGGGATACCTGCGCTAGCCGTCCCTAATTTAACAATAAAAGACTAGAGGGAGAAAACTAGTCATCCACCGCGAGCACTTAGGGTATTTTTATACAAAAAACCAGTGGGAATGACCAAGACATTAAAACTTTTCCATGACTGAAAGGACGAGCATGAGAGAGGGTATTGAACCCACGATTCTCAGATTGCGAGTGGAGCGAAAATTATATTTCAAGTCATCTATTTGTGTCAATTAAGATCTTAATGTTTAAACACAAAGTATTCTATCCCCTTTTCAATACACGTAGTATTCTTTCCTCATTACGATATACATGATACTTCATTTACTCCACCATCTTTATGATACATACAGTTTTTATCCTCATTACAAGATCCGTAATTCTCCATCTACTCCGGGCCCGCCATGGCCAAGCGTGTTAAGGAGTGCGACTCGTAATCTGAGGGTCGCGGGTTTGCATCTCCGTCGCGCCAAACATGCTCGCCCTTTCAGCCGTGGGGGCGTTATAATGTGACGGTCAATCCCACTATTCGTTGGTAAAAGAGTAGCCCAAGAGTTGGCGGTGGGCGGTGATGACTAGCTGCCTTCCCTCTAGTCTTACACTGCTAAATTAGAGACGGCTAGCACCGATAGCCCTCGAGTAGCTTTGTGCGACATTAAAAAACAAACAAACAAACAAACCATCTACTCCATCATCTTTGCAACACATACAGTTTTTATCATCATTACAAGATCCGTAATACTCTACCATCCTTACAATACATATAGTTTTACCCTCATTACAATATACATAGTATATTTACAATGCATATGCTACTCCCTCCTCTCAATAATAAATACATACTCCATCTTTATTAAAATCCACCTAGTAGAATGTTTTATGTAATTTTCTTCTCAGATAACTAACACTCCCTTCATAACCTTGGAAAATTACAAAGTACAAATACGACATAAAATTGTGCACTAAGAAATAACAATCGTTGAAAATAAAACAAGTGGTTGGTTAACCATTATTTCACTTGAAAAATTTACCATATAAATTCCTCAAACTCTTATTCTGTCTGTAAAGTATAACATTAGAGTATATTGTTGTTTGTCAAAAAGTCAACTTCTGTTGGAAAAGACACAATGACGATTGTCTTCTCGTAAAGGCATATTAAAAACATCTTTGCAGAAAAGGCCAACTAAATGCTTGTTAATGTAGATGTCTCATAATCTAAAATGATGTCATATTATATTAACCAATATTCGACATCTTGATCTGGTTACTGGTAACACACCATACTCTAATTGTCCCTAGGACTACTAACATTCGCTCGCAAACAATTATATTATCTATTTTTTGTCATAAGGCAAAATTTTGTTTGTTTTAGAGAAAAGTAGCATTGGACTATCTGCTGCATCCATTGCGGGGAATCAAACCCTGGATTTTAGCATTGTTAAATCCTTATGGCCAGGAGTGGCCAGGTTGGTTAAAGCGTTCGACTCATAATCTGAGGGTCGCGTGTTCGAATTCCCATCGCACCAAACATCCTCGCCCTTTCAGCCGTGGGGGCGTTATAATGTGACGGTCAATCCCACTATTCGTTGGTAAAAGAGTAACCCAAGAGTTGGCGGTGGGTGGTGGTGATTAGCTGCCTTCCCTCTAGTCTTACACTGCTAAATTAGGGACGGCTAGCGCAGATAGTCCTTTCTGTAACTTTGCGCGAAATTTCAAAACAAACAAATAATGTTAAATCCTTAACTTATCGCTAACCCAAATGAGTCTAAGACGAGAGCATTAGGCTTAATATCCTAATACGTTTCTCTTGTGACAAATATAATTATTACAATAAAGGCTTACCAGCTTACAAAATATGTTCACGCCATAACAATGGCATACAATATCCTAAATTAAAGTGTCACACACGCAAGCTAAGCGAAACTTTGTAGGTACTGGAGCATGAAAGCGATACTTAGAATAAGAACATCTCTTATTTAAATTTTAAAAGTTAATAAATGTTTTCAAAAATTTTATTTTTCAAATAATATTAATTTCAATGTATCCGATTACTGGCTAATTGTTTGACAATTACTCAAACATATCTCTGGCCGGAAGTTATTATGTTCATAGTTAATGGAAGATTATCTTAGGACATGAAAAGTTGCTTCCCTTATATGTAATTCTACAAAAAACGCATATAAAAAGTGCAAAACACAAAATGTGAAAGAAAAACTTGTATGTAACCCCGCATGGATGTAATGAACCTCCATGGCAAATTTGGCGAAGACCCCCATCCACACCCTGCGAAATAATTATTTGTACGTACAACAGATAGCACTATTATATTTATATACATTACGTATTTTTCCTCATTTTAATTTAAATGAATCCGATTAAATTTTAATAAAGTAATATGATAATAAAAGATCAATTTTATTGCTTCCATAACTTAAATTGCTTCCAAAACTGGTATTGTCTAACTGCACCAACTGCAACATAAGTGGTTGTGAAAAACGGATATGATATATCATAACGATCTGGCCTTTTTGCTGGACTAATATGTAAAAAGAATTTGTATTTTCTAATATAATGACCCTTCCCCAGTGGCACAGCGGAATATTACCTGACATACAGGGTTAGAAACCGGGTTTTGTTGCTCATGGTGTGCAGAGCATAGATTGCTTGTTGTGTAGTTTTGTACTTTAAACAAACAAACAATAACACAGTGGCATGGCACAGGAAGTTTCAATTATGAAGCCAGAGGTGGCGTGTATAATCCTTATATACTTTATTCATAAAGAGATCCTAGACATTCAATAGTACAAAGCTGCAAAAGCTGAATTATATCTAGAAGGTTATATAACGGCTCTATAAAAAAACATATATTTATGTTCATATATATTTATATATAAATAAACACATATTTATGCAGCTAGATGGGATGAAGCGAAATGAACCAAAATTTAAAATGGCGGGAAGCCTTCAGTAATCCCTATAGAAGCAAAGAACTCCAAAACTATTTTCCAATCCAATCCAAATAAATGCTTTCAGCTGTAAAATATATAAAGCTATGATTACCAACGATGCGATGGAGCTAGGCATATGAGATGGCATTATTTCCAGCTACACCAGTAATTTAACGACTGTTTCCAAGAGAAAGATGATTGAAGAAACTGGAATCACATTCCACTACAAACCTATCAACTTCCTTGATAAATTCCAATGTATTTTTGTGCCTTTATTTACTTTATTTTATTAAATGTGGTGCAGGAAGCCGACGTTCTCATAACAGTGGACCATTTGTGAGAGATTTTTCAAGGTACATGGTTTAAGAATGAACTCGCTATAATCTCCATAAAAGTTTGTTATAGTGGAAAGTGTGTAAACATGGCGGTCAGAATGTGCCCAGTCGACTATGATGGTGTATTTCCAAGGTCACACAGTACTAGAACATGGATCAACCTCATTATGAAGTTTAAATAACGCTAGCAATAGTTTGTTGTTTTCTTCAGTTACCTCCTTTTGTATTTTTATCCAGTGACTCAGGTTTAAATGTTAAATTATAAACACAAGATAATACCACATAACACATTCATAAAGGAACGGTATCCTTTGATAATTTTTAAAATTAAGTTTGTAAATGTGTTGAATGAGTAACAAAGAGTTTATTACAAGTTTTACAACTGTATAACATTTCGACAAGGTTTTGTCGTCCTTAGGTAAAAGTAGTTTAGCTAGACATAGGAATATATATATATAGCAAGCATCAAAGAGATCACACGACTGGAGTTTGCTTACCAGCTTAGTAAAAAATATCTCGGTACCCAGCTGTTGGTTTAAAATGTAACTGTTTTGTTCCATTACGACTGTTTATTGCGTTTGGTTCTTTCTTTAAAATTAGATTGTTTTTAATATGTGTGCTATGTTTTTTGAGTTGAAGTTTGTGTGTTCAAAAAATGAAAAGTGCCATGAGAATATTTGGAGTGGGTGGGTTGAAATACAGATTTCATGGCTTGTGTTTCGAGATGTGAACAAGTAACACAAGATTACTCAAGCTTAAGTAATCTATTTTAAGTACGTTTGTGTTATTGAAAATTAAATTGGTTTTAATTATTGTAAGTTCTAACGGGAGAAAAACTGTACTGGAGATGTGAATTGGGGCTATGAAGATAGAAATGAACTGCAATATTACACACTTCGCTTATCGGGAATTTCAGAGAAACACAAAACTAGTTATTAAGGTGTTGGGTAGTCTAGAATGATTCTGAAGTTGATGATGGACTTGAATTTCTTTTTATCTCAATGGAATGTACGATACAAACTATACTATTCAATTTTTGACAACAGTGTTATACGTATTTCAAGTTATTATTTGTCGTTACAAGTAGCAAAACAATCAGTTATTATCGTGTACGTAATAAATATCTGAATGTACGTTTTAACAATTGTTTCACAGTATTGTGTGTTGCTACAGATAACAAATAACCAGCTGTTACCGCGTATTTGCTGATAGTTGAATGTACGTTTTAACAATCGTTTCACAGCATTGTGTGTTGCTACAGGTGACAAACAGCCAGCTGCTACCGTGTATTTGCTGATAGTTGAATGTATGTTTTAACAATTGTTTCACAGTATTGTGTGATGCTACATGTGACAAACAGCCAGCTGCTACCGTGTATTTGCTGATAGTTGAATGTACGTTTTAACAATTGTTTCACAGTATTGTGTGATGCTACATGTGACAAACAGCCAGATGCTACCGTGTATTTGCTGATAGTTGAATGATTATTCAGTCACATATTCCAATAAGCTTGATTTCTCTTATTTATAAATGATGTGATTTATTGAAATAAGAGATTACGTGTAATACTTCGTGTTCATTTTAACATGTATAAAACACTTCAAGTAATATTTTAAATGAGTTAAAAGGAGACGTGAAGAAACCAACAAGACAGTGTTTGTATTTGTAAATTTATAATATATCAAATGATCAAACATCGTGGGACAATTAAACTTCTCATTACGGAAGGTACACGTGATCAACATTGTTTATTTGTGCTTTTCTTGACTTTTTAAATAAATATTGTGATGTGTAGAAGAATTAAAGAAAACTCTTTAATTATTACCTTTTTAACTAATTATTATAAGGCGCTGGACCAAAATGTAACCATCTTAAGGTCAAAGATATATTAAAATGTTAAGTATTAATGGATACAAAACATTATCCTCAAGACTTTTGGGTCGACTTTTAGAAAGCGCACTCGTTATAGGTTTTGTTGTTTTGTTATATTTTTCTTACATTATTATTAAATATTTTCAGGTAAAAATAGGTGGTATCGTTTGAAAATGCCTCTAAAATTTCAGTTTAAATTACCTCTTAATAAATAAGATATTTCAAGAGTTTATGTTCGTTCATGTTTCAGAAGGGATATCCAGTTTCGTTATAAGTAAGCTTTTTCTGGTTGGAAAGTTACATATAACTAGCCTATTATTTCATTTATCATATTAACTGTTTGCTTTTTAGCAATTACAAAATTGGATAACTATGAACTAGTATATTAGAGGGGAGTCAAAGAGTCAATAGCACGCACCGCCAAATATTTTTGTCTTATCGAACTGTGAGATTTCACCATCACTCCTATAGTGTGCCCACGCTTCCAAACTGCAGAGTGCGTTTTAGCGACAAAGGAGTGCGAACCACGAACTCTTGGACAACACAGCATCATTCAAACCACTAAGACAATTCGACGATTATACGAATGGCTGCTTTATAAGTTTAAGACGTTACTATGTAATGTTTAATGCACATATTCATAGCACAGCCCTATATTCTACATTCAATTCGGATATTCATAGCGTTTGTGTAACTAGTGGCTGAAATATACAAACTTTATGTTGTCTTCTAAGTAACCAGTGGTAACAGTACAAATTTTATGTCGCCTAAATGTTTGTTTGTTTGTTTGTTTTTGAATTTCGCACAAAGCTACTAGAGGGCTATCTGTGCTAGCCGTCCCTAATTTAGCAGTGTAAGAGGGAAGGCAGCTAGTCATCACCACCCACCGCCAACTCTTGGGCTACTCTTTTACGAACGAATAGTGGGATTGACCGTAACATTATAACGCCCCCACGACTGAAATGGCGAGCATGTTTGGCGCAACTGGGATGCGAACCCGCGACCCTCGGATTACGAGTCGCACGCCTTAACACGCTTGGCCATGCCGGGCCCACCATTGTCTATGAGAAAAAGGACTTTATAGAAATCTTAGCTTAAAAATGAACTATGATCACAGTGTTACATCACAAAGGAGATTTTATTGAAGTATATCTTTGTAGACTCAGTTATCAATGGATGTGCCTCGCTTTTATCTTGTAACATTCATGAGATTTTCACTAAAGAAACACAAATATTTTTTAAAATTTTGTTTCGTGAGTGTTTTATCCTTTTTGTATTTTTATTGGTTAAATTTGAAACTTTTTCTTTTTTCTTGATCAAATCTGAAACATATCATTTTCTGTAGAAATTTCATTTACTGCTCAGCTATAAACATGCCTGGTTATATACGTAGTTATAATTGTCGTCGATCAGTGCGGAAGTTTCCGACCCATTCTTATAAGAAGTATTTAATATTTATTTCAATGATCTGGATTTAAACTGTATTTTTGCACGTGC
Organism: Tachypleus tridentatus; assembly: GCF_004210375.1. NCBI lineage: Eukaryota > Metazoa > Arthropoda > Merostomata > Xiphosura > Limulidae > Tachypleus > Tachypleus tridentatus. The sequence continues at coordinate 139,181,780 of NC_134825.1, forward strand.
ATCTTGGTATACACACACAAAACGAAACGTTTTTTAAGTGTAACTTACGTGACAATCGTGGCCAGTACTATCTACGGTAAGGGAGGAGCGGATCCCTGAAATGGTAGATTACTTTAGATTTACTTTACATCATATGTTTCATTACTCACCCTTCCCGAACTCAGATAACACTTTGTGTAACTTTGTGCTTAATTACAAACAAACGAAACAAACACATAAGTACCATTAAAATAGTTAACTGATATCGTCGTATGTTCACTTATTTGAGGCTGTTTGGTATTTCTGACTTCTCTTGTTTGATAATGGTTCACATAGTCTCGACTAAGCTGTTTTTACGCTTGTTTAAATCCCCCATTACAACCTCTGCCCAAACCTGCTTCGAGAACAAGTGTTTTGACCCAGTAAGCTACCTGAAATGCCACTTATCTCTAGATTGAGGTCAACAACATAAAGCATTTTGGTCATGTTTTAGTAGTTAATATATGATATGTATATATATATATACACACAGATACAGTATTTATTCATCTAATTAAAACCGTACACGCATAATCACTTGTTACATAATCATGGGTATGATAATTTTTGTTTTCGCTGACGTTTGCAATCAAATCAGCTTAAAAATAAATAGTAAAAAGCACGAAATATTATAAGAACATCAATGAACAATTATTTTCTGGTATTTATTAGATGTTTGGACCTTGTTCTTACATAAGTGAGAACTATAGAGATCAGGCATGAAATCCGCAGAATTTCCTTTACCTTGCTGTGTGTCCGGTGACTTGTATGTAATCACCTTGCTGTTCCTGCAGTGATCGCCATGCCGTTGCGTACGTGATATTTATTGCTTTTGACAATTTGTTTCTAATATTTAATTCTGTTATTATTATTATTAATATCTCATTGTCACTTTTCTGACCATTTAGATTATCCCAGTTATAGGATTTGTTTCTGGGAGGAAGCATAAGAGTTAGTTTTAGGGGCATACAAAAAACAAACAAACAACAACTAACGCTTATGTCTGCTTAAATCAAAACATACAGAGAATTTAAAACCCCTAAAATTCTAAATCGTGCTACATCAGATAGCGAAAGGAGTATAGCTACTCAGTGAGGGTATAGCCATCCACCACTACGTCGCTGGACATGTTCTTATTTCTACGTAAAGTTTTATAAGGAAAGCTATCTAATGATTTCAGAAAACGTAATACAAACTTTTTTACTATATAAAAGACATTATGATTTCTACACCGACACTCATGTTCCCTCCTGGCTCAGACGTACTTCAAAATATACAAACAAATTAATTCAAAACTGTGTTTGTTTGTTGTTAAGCGCAAAGCTACACAATTCATTATATGTGCTGTATCGAAACCCAGTTTTTAGCACTACAAGTCTTGAGACTTAGCAATGAACCACTAGAAGGTCTAAATCAAGTGCGTTTTAAATAGAAAAAATATATTTCCATTTGAATACTTCATTCATACTAAATATATCAAGTTAAAGATATTTAGTATTTCCGGAGGTTTAACGAATGAATGTTTGAAATTATGTTACTTTATTGATTATTTCAAAGCCTCTAGCTTTTGCTCAGAAAGTTGAAAGTAAACCTTTCTTTCGGTATGAACACTGTGTTTATGTGTAACAACAGGGACCGGTGACTTGATCAGAAAATAACGAATCTTACGTGTATATAATATATATATATGTGTGTGTATTGTATCATAAATCAGTCATACGTTGCAACAAAAGACCAAAGGTAATAATAAGATTACACTTTTTGTATTTGTTTGACAATGACTAGATTTTCAGTTTGAAATAACACGTCCAAGCAAGTAGCATGTTGAAATAAATTCACATGAATCAGGTGACGTGGATCGGAAAGCATGTCGAAGTAGTCGGAAGTTGATCGGGGAACATGTCCATAGAACTGACATGGATCAAGGAGAACATCGAAATAATCTAACATGGATCATGTAACATGTCGAAACAAGCTGAGATGGACTGAGTCATATGTTGAAGCAAGCTGACATGGATAAAGTAGTATGTTGAAATAATCTAACATGGATCATGTAACATGTTGAAGCAAGCTGACATGGATAAAGTAGTATGTTGAAATAATCTAACATGGATCAAGAAGCACGTCTAAGTAGGTCGACATGGGTCAGAAAGCCTCAGAAATATGCACGCAATAAAGCGAAAAAAAATTTTAGTATTTTAATTAGTAACGGGAAGTATAGTAAAGAGACAAGAAAACACCGACAGTAATTATTCACACGGAATTACCTGAAACATATTAAATAAGTGTTTCATCGGATAATAACTGGAAGTTGTAATTACATGCTCACAATTATTATATTAGTGAACTCTGAACGCATCGTCTCAGCTAATTCCCATTGTTAAATGTAGTTATATGCAATTATAAGGTTAGAAGTGAATGTTTATTAATTCAAGACGAAGTTAAACCAACTAAACTATGAATACAAATAAAGAAAAGACTTTTCAAAAAGGAAGGAAGTGGCTAAATAAATCATTCAAAAACAATACAAACAAGATAGTATCGTCCTAATAACACACTGTGTAGTAGAATGTTAACAGACAATATTAAAGTCAGTTGTGATTGAATAGTTTCATATATTTCCATATGCTAATGCTGCCTGTGCTGTTATGTGGATGATACAAATGCCATCCATAATATACTATTTACATTGTTTTTCAAGTATTTATATTAGCCATCCGTACATTTACAACTGTTTTTGAAAAGTTTTTTGCTTTAGTTGTTTACTTGTGTTTTTTTTTTTAATGCAGTGTTTCAATAGATGTAGCAAGGTTGTATTTATAACCAAGTTCCAAAACAAACAAACAAAATCTAAATACAATGAAGTTCCAACTGTAATATTTATTACTTATTTATTATTGGCTGTAAATTCCTATTTTCCTTTGTATTTACGCTTTTTAAACGAACACTAAATTTCTATAAAAACTAACCACACGGGGTAATAATAACATAATTTACATTAAAATTATGATTTTTAAGATTACTGTTTGTTTGTTTTGTAATTTCGCACAAAGCTACTCGAGGGCTATCTGTGCTAGCCGTCCCTAATTTAGCAGTGTAAGACTAGAGGGAAGGCAGCTAGTCATCACCACCCACTGCCAACTCTTGGGCTACTCTTTTACCAACGAATAGTGGGATTGACTGTCACATTATACACCCCCACGGCTGGGAGGGCAAGCATGTTTAGTGCGACGCGGGCACGAACCCGCGACCCTCGGATTACGAGTCGCACGCCTTACGCGCTTGGCCATGCCAGGCCTTTAAGATTACTACTAGAACACTTATAAAAGCGGATAGTCCGTTTGAAACTATGTCACCCCAGTGAAATTGGTTGAAACAATTATTTTGGTTTTTAAGTTAACGGTTAACAAAAATGAAACAAAAGAAATAAGAACACGAAATTCAAACATTTTGCTAAGATATTTCCAGAACTTGTGACTCAGTCATCACACATATATTGTTATAAAAGGAAACACTATGTAGTATTGTAAGGTTTTGATGACCTCCTATTAAGGATGTATTTAAAATATAATTTCAATGACGAATCTGTGCCATCCCTACATAGACAGTGTTGCCGCCTGATTGTATGCCCACACACCACAAGTTTTTAGGTATTCTAACGTTATAGTAGCAGCTCTAGTGAGCTCGTTTATCTAGCAAGAATCTCTTTAAAACTATTTTTTTTATTTCAGATTTTCATTTGAGCATTACATAACTATTAGAATGGCATACAGCATTACGCAATGCAGAACAGTATTTTTGGCACATTGATAAAAGCTGCTTGGCATGTTGAAAGAAATGAGATCTCTTAGTATTTCCACATTAACAACGTCATAAACAGAGCTCTTTAAAAAATGTCTTCGTAGTGTCATCGAAATTATTCCACTAAAATCTAACTTTCATCACACGTTTGTATGTGTCAGTGAGTCAGTTTAACTTGTTTGATCCAGATGAGAAAATCTGCACTGAAAGATATCTTCACATAGCCAACCCTAATTTTGATCAGATAGACTGGAGGGAAGGCACCCACTGCCAGTTCTCGGACTACATTTATTTGACTGAAGAGTAGGATGTGACCGTCTATTTTAATGCACACCTGGTAACCCAAATTTTACAGTCTAGAGTACGTTAACTATAAAGCTACATTCAGACCACACATGTCTACACGATTTGTTTCACTAGGATATTTCTCATCACATTGACTCTGCTTTAAACAGCCAGGATGTTTTGCAAAGCAGTTATACAGAGCTGCTCCTAGTGGCTCAGCGGTAAGTCTGAAGGCATATATTACGAAAAAAGAAAAACTGGAATCTCCCCTCGTTGGTCCAGTGTTAATCAGCTCATAACACTAAAATTAATTCTGTAGTTTTTTGATTAACAACAAACAAACAAAATATACAGAGTTTAGTATATTCAAACTATTTTAGATATGGTATAAGCAAGTTACGTGTCAGCCATTGCGAAAATAAAGTCGCGGTGGGACGAAATTTATCAGAACAACATTTTAGCACTATTTGGTATTTCGTAGGTAGAGGGCTGTCACTGAAGACTGCTCACTTTTGAAAATTTATGTAGCAGCCCCTTTTAGTATAATATATTCATACACACAAATAACAGAGTTGTGTTCAAATCTGAGAGTCTCTGCGACAGGAATGTTAACTTGTAACATCAAGTTCGTCTAGAGAGAGACCTAAAGCCATGGTAAGCAAAGTGTGGCTTCTTGTAACAGGTGAGGATTCACAAACACAACAACTAGAGACAGAAGCTGCAACAGAATGTGATATAATCAAGAAGGATCTCCGACTGGAAATGATGCCTACGAGATTTGGGATCAATAGGATAAAGTTTCTTCTTATTGCTCTTGATTAGCTATTGTGTACTTCAAGTAGCTGAAGAATTAAAACGGGAAGTCATGTTATTCCATACGAATAAATATTGGCAAATTTACTGGACGAAACGCTTTTGGATTTTTTACTAGACTGTTGAAACTAATGCTAAGAAACAATTATTCTCGTACATCGTGCACTATATGGAATATGGAAAGCATGCAGGGATGTATGTTTAATACATTGGAGCCTTTTGTAGTAAAAATATGCTGCAGGGCTATTTTTGAGATGCTCAGATTTCATATGGAGCATTACTAGACGTGACAAAATGGATAGTAATGGCGTTTTGCAGCTCCAAAATCATTTTAACACAGCTTTGTAAACCATCTGTGTTTGACAGATACGAAAATATGTTTCTGTATAATGATTCCTACTTACTTAACACTGGTTTCTCAAATGAAAGAATACCGTAAATACTGCATCATACATAATGAGTAACTAACGTTAAGTATATAATAACTTGTAATTATGAGAGTCACTCGTTAGAAATCATCTGCTTTAATCATGTAAAATTATTTCTGTAAAGAAATGTGCGAGATCTTCCAGAAAGATGGAGAGACAATCCAATTATATTAAACAATGCAATAAAATTGATAATTTGTTCTCTTTGGTAGTCATATTTTCGGCCGTAATCCTAATCCCATTCCAATAAAGACATCCATGCTATTTAAAATGCCATTTTTCACTTGCTTTTTTAGGTTGTTACTAAGTGTGAAATAATTATCAGGGCTTCTTGATTTTACAAATCAATGTATTTCAACCATTTATAAGCTACTTTTGGGTATTAAGACTTTGAAACCATCTTAAAATAATTCCGGAAAAAAATTAAAATAATTTAAAGAACATTACTGACATTAAAGATATAGAAACATTTCAAGAAGAAGGTCATTTTTCACACTTAAACGTGTATAAGAATAAAAGTGAAAGAACTTTTCAAGTCGTTCACGCCTTCAGTTAAGTCACGGAGTTACAATGTAAATATAAAACGTATTATAAACACTACAGAGCTTAAACGGAAAAAAATATGCTTGTAACTTTTGTTCACCTCGAAACAAAATTTTGCGTTAAAAATTGCTCGGAAATGGTGGTGATTAATTCGAGACGAAATGCGATAAAACTGGTGTATTTGTTTTAACGCAAAGCTATATGTGTTTCGTTCACCGTGGAAAATAGAATCCCGAATTTTATAGAGTTCATTGTGCACAAACTTTTCGTCATCCGCATTTATAATTCTCAAATGATAGGTTCGATTCTCCACAGTGGACACGGCAGATAGCTCGATGTGGCTTTGCTATAAGAAGAGAAACATACCAGTAACCTTATCACGGACACACCGAGGGAAATGAAAAGGGAATCGATAGAATAGTATAACATATGAATATTTTTGAATTAATGTATGGAACATTTTCACGATATGTTTCTTTGGAGTAATTTTAATGTTTATTGTGGTTTACATTGATATCTATATATTTGTTTCAGGTAGTCATATTTTTTATTTTTTGACATATCAAGCAGGGAGTCAAGGCCCTCACTTTTCAAGCTGTCTCAGTATAAATGCATTAAAATTATGAAGCTTACTCTCAGAAAAAGCGGAAAATTGCATAAAACTGAATCCAGAACCCAAGAGCTTTTGGAGCCCTAAGGTGAACCCTGTACCTCGGCCGTAATGAGTGCACTTGTAGGGCAAATTCATTCATTTCGCTTGGTTAAATAAACCTTATCTCCACCCAGTACTTTTAATTGGCTTTCTACACTTTCATTGATGAAAAAAAACATGTTTAATTCGCCTCTTCTGTTTAATAATAATATATATATATATATATGAGTGGTAATGTATCGCGCAGTCAAAACAACCTGATGCAGGAAACACTGAGTGTTTGTTTATTTTTTGAATGTCGCGCAAAGCTACACGAGGGCTATCTGCGCTAGCCGTCCCTAATTTAGCAGTGTAAGACTAGAGGGAAGGCAGCTAGTCATCACCACCCACCGCCAACTCTTGGGCTATTCCTTGACCAACGAATAGTGGGATTGACCGTCACATTATGATGCCTCCACGGTTGAAAGGGCAATCATGTTTGGTAAGACGGGGATTCGAACTCGCCCCCCTTAGATTACGAGTCGAACGCCTTAACCCACATGGCCATACCAGGCCACACTGTATGTTCTTAACACAAACGATAATTTATCAATTTACTACCTTCTGTATTTCAGACTGTGGTAAACAAAACTGTGAAATGTTTTAAGTTTCGTTATAATTTTGGGCATGATGGTGGGTAACACAAAAATATGTGGCCTAACTGAGTAATGATTAAACAGTTGCTATAAAATTATTATTAATTATATCTGTAATTAAATTACGTTCAATTTTTAAATGATAGTGCTTAGTTATTTTTAAGCATAAATCAACAAAACCAATATAAATTAATTAAGAAGTTATTTAATTGAAACCGACATCTTTCTCACATAATTCTTATAAAATAGTTTGTTTCTCAACAAATTATCATACTAGTTGTAAATACAAAATCTCCGAGAATTATATTGAAACATTATTTGATTTAAATCAAACAAAATGTGTCAAGGATTATGATACATAATTAAAATTTGAAATCAAAATTTTATCTATCAACAGTTATGTCTACTAAACATAAATATAACTGTAATGTCATTTAACCACTGTAAATGAACTCGATCATAAATTTAATATTTTGTAACTTTAGTCGCAGCATCTTTTTAAATGAAATGTGAACCGAAAAGGACTTCATTCGTATACCTATTTACATTTCATTAATAAAATTATGACCTTGAATTTCGTGTAACAAATCAGTTAAGATTTAGTTGAGAAACGAAAAATAAAGTTTATTAACAACATTATTTTTGAATTCAAAAGTTTAGCAAAATAAGGTTTAAAATGTCTGATTGTTCGTAAAATTTATATAAGTTGGGAATTCAGAATAAAAATCAACATATTTTGAGTGCAAATGACTGACAATTTCATAACATTATAAACTGCAAAGAATGATAAATTTATTCCAAATAAGGAAAACAAAAACTCTTAATTAAAGAAGACTTTTTAACAACTCATATACAAAAAACCCATGATGTTTGTGTTTCGTGAAACTAGTAATTATAATTTAATAATATTTCACGAATTATCACTGTATTGTACACAATTTTATTTCCTGGGAGTTACCGTGCTTTCAAATACACGTTGAATAAATTGTAGGCCGTCGTTGTTTAGTGTTTAATTTAACAAGTTATCAAATGAAACACTATATGATCACTTACCTTATGTTTCGGATTTGTTATCTGTCCTTGCATAACTTGTGGTTGCCTAATCCTTACAGCTCCAGAATCTATTTCTTCTGTATATTCTCTAAGCTCTGTGTTCATTGGTTTATTTTCACGAATTCTAACAGCACTGGAATCAATTTCTTCTGTGTAAGAGTCGAGTTGTGGTTGTTGAGCTTTGGATTCGTGAACTCTCACTGCCGATGGCTCAACTTCTTCCAAAGGACTGTTTTCACTTTCTTCTTCTGATGATTCTTCACTTTCCTCTTCAGTTTCATTTTTACTTGTTTGGTGTATCTGGTTTTGCTTCACTGACTGTGTAGTTTTTCTTTCATTAGAAGCAGTACTGAATAAATCCCTGGAACTAGAAGTTCCTTGTTGTACAAGAGGACTTACTGGTGATGGTGATCCCAGCATTTCGTCAATATCCTGACATTGTCCAATAAACAAAACCAGCTTTTCTCGTGCTTCCATTCGAGAATCCTGTTGTTTCGTATTAGAATCATTTTCTTCTCCTTCTTCATCTGATGTTGGAGAAGTAACATCTATGATGTTTTCTCTCTCAAGTTTACTTTCAAATTCTTCAAACGTTTCTGGTTCTTCTCCTTTAACATCGCTAAGCAAAGAATCAATATCCTTGCAGTCTCCAATGAACTTCGAAGAAGGATAACTTTTAGTGGTTTTTGATGAGTTTATTATTTTCTCTGGGTCTTCTGTTTCGGAACCTGATGTCTCTTCTTCAGATTCTCCAGATGTACTTTGCTCTTCAGAGTTTGATGTTTGTTTTTGAATATCTTTCTCCAACAGTTTGGGTGAATATTCTGAGGTTGTTACAGCATTTTCATGTGGAGATTCACATGATGGTGTAATTTCCGAAAATCCAGAATCTCTTTGTGATGGTTCTTTATTAACACCAGTAACTGGTTTGAAAGTAAATTTCTCCGTCATACTTTCATTTGGAGAAAACGGAAGTTGCTTATCTTTATTTTCTTTATCATCTTCTGAAGTTTTTGCTTCCTCAGTTGAACTTTCTTCTTCACTTTCGCTGGATTCTTCAGGAAGCGATTCATTAACTCGTGAGTCAACTGGTTGTTGTGAATTTTGCATTTCTTCACGCTTTTCTACACCTTTGACGTGAATGACAGTAGGTGATTTTTGTACAGAAAGCGAATCATTCCCAGAAACGTGTAACTGACTCTTTGCTACATTTTCTTCTGAGGAACTGGACTCTTCTTCCTCAGATGATTCTTCGTTAGTTTCAGCAGTACACTCTTCACTTACTATATTATCTATAGGCGTCTCTACTACGGGATTCTTTGCTTCGTCTTCTGATTCTTCTGTACTAGTTTCGGTTTCGCTAGAAGATACTTTTTCCGATTCAGCAGAGTCGTCTGTTTTGTGAGGTATATTGTTTGCATCTGTAAGTGTGGAATCTGGTCCATATTTATTTTTCTCATTTATACAACTAACTGAAGATTGACGTTTATACTCTGGGTGATATTCACTTTGAGGAGGCCAAAATTTATCTCCAAAGGATTTTTGTCTTGGAAAAAATGATTTATCTCCCACCACACTTTCATTGGATACTTTTCGATTTGGTACTGGAGGAAGATCTCTTGAAGCTTTAAACCCAGATGTTTTATCTTCTTCCAAAAGATCATCCTTGGAACCCTTTCGTCGTCGCCTTGGTCGACTTGTATTTGAAACTTTGTTTCTACCACTTCTTTCATCAGAATCATCATCACTCGATGAGGAAGTTGACACATGGCTCTCCAGAAGGTCAGCAGAAGAACTTCTCGATCTGTCATTTGCTTTGGAATCTAACAAATCCTCCCGGCTTCCTTTCCTTCTGGGGATTCGATTTTTGGAACCAGACTTTGCTACTGCCTCCATATTACTCCTTGATTCGTTCCTTCTGATATCATTTCTTGAGCTGCTGCGACCGACACCAGTTTGACATTTACTCCTTGAGCTTGAACGAGAAAGGTTTCTGTCTTCTCTTTTGTCATTGAATGAAAAATCTTTTTTCTCTCGTTGGTCTTGGTTTCTAATGTAGGCTTGCTTTTGGTTGTCATCAAGATTCATATTTAATACTGATTTTCTAAAATCTTTATTGAAGTTTTCTTCTGATGTTTGACCTTCTGGCCGATCTTGGTCGTTTGGCGATATATCTCGTGCGAAAGGTGCATCTTGTTCAACATTTAACAAGTTTCTTGCCGAGAGACTTGGTGGTGATTTTGTCTGGACAGGCGATGAAGGAACTTTTTCTTCTTTGGAACTTCGCCGCATGTTGTCTGATACAGCACTACTATTTGGAGGCCTGTACGAACGATAAGTGGGTGTGGCGTACTTAGAATAATATCTGTCAAAATACAGAGAATTTGGTCGTGAGGCTGACGACGAGTAACGGCGTTTGGTGCTGTCAGGTCGTGAAAGTGGATCGGGCAGATCTTGGGGATTAACCTGTTGACCAACTGATGCTTTTTTTATAGCAACTTGTTTTTCAGTTGTTGGCTTCTTAATTTTTATAGGCGCCGAGACAACATTAGAGTTATTTTCACTAGTTGTAGTTTCAACTGATGGTGAGGTGGCTCTGCACTGTAGAAACTCTTTTTCATCAGAAGAAGTTGCTTCTTCAGACTCAGAATCTGACGTAAACTCTGCAGGAACTTTCATGGTTTTAGCTTTCGATTCTGATTTTGTTATGGGGAAGTTTTTAGTTTTACTGGGACTGTGAACTATAGTTTCGTTTATCGTTGAAAGATTCTGACTAAGGTCTCTGCTGTTCTGTCTAGAGTAGCCGGTGCTATCATTGCTGTTGCTTCTAGAATAAGATGGTATTGAACTATCCCTACTAGATGTCCGAGAATAACTTGGACGTGAATCATCTCTACTGTTTACCCTGGAGTAAGCCTCGCGCCCAGTAGATTGCGAGTAAGGAATATAAGATTTATAACTTCCAGAGTCATTTAAACCTCTGGAGTATGTATTTCTACCATAGCTGGGCTCATCTCGACTTATGTTACGAGAGTAAGAGCCATAGGTAGGTCTTGATGTGGTTGCAGAAAGGTATTTATCTGCTACATGACCATAAGGACTGTATGACTGACCAATATATTTTGTTTTACCATAGTCAGGTGACTGACCCGATTTATTATAATCTGAGACATAACCCGAACGTCCATAATCTGACGTGTAACCAGACTTATAATCTGAGCCGTAGCCGCAACCATAACCTGAAATCGACCGACCATAATCAGAAATATTGCCAGATTTACCATAATCAGAAATATACCCAGATCCAGATGTGTAACCACTGTAGCTTCCTTTGTCACGTGATGAAAATGACTCACTTGGCTGCCCATAACGAGAGTATGTAGTTGGAGTTGAAGAAACACCTGATCCGCCATATTTACTGTAGGCTGGTATCTGCAAAAGAAATAGGAGCATTAAATGTGGACTGACATGACTGTAAGAAATAAATAAATAAACAAACATGTACTACAACAACAGATGATGTAAACTTTCAAATAACAATTACATCATGCAGTTACTTATAGTGGAGCTTTAAAACTGTCTTATTATATCTTTACTTTTTAGGCTTATATGAGTATGTAGAAAAAAACATTTACACTTTACTAGTTTACAGTTGGTAGTTATTTACACTTTACTAGTTTACAGTTGGTAGTTATTTACACTTTACTAGTTTATAGTTGGTAGTTATTTACACTTTACTAGTTTACAGTTGGTAGTTATTTACACTTTACTAGTTTACAGTTGGTAGTTATTTACACTTTACTAGTTTATAGTTGGTAGTTATTTACACTTTACTAGTTTACAGTTGGTAGTTATTTACACTTTACTAGTTTATAGTTGGTAGTTATTTACACTTTACTAGTTTATAGTTGGTAGTTATGTACACTTTACTAGTTTATAGTTGGTAGTTATTTAGACTTTACTAGTTTACAGTTGGTAGTTATTTACACTTTACTAGTTTACAGTTGGTAGTTATTTACACTTTACTAGTTTATAGTTGGTAGTTATTTACACCTTATTAGTTTATAGTTGGTAATTATTTATAATAATTTACTTTGATATATTAGAGGTTATTTTGAATCATATGAGACAAAAGCCAATAGGTTATTATTAGTGACGTGATACGTAACGAAAATAAAACATCAGATGATAAGGTTAAACAATGTTGATATTTATATATCTGTCAGAAGATATCAGTTTATTTTACTGAAATAGCCTGAGTTATATTCTAGAAAGTGTAAAACATTTACAGCTAAATATGATAGAATTATTGATATTGTATTTGATACTATCGGTGCTTCAAACTATTCATCAGAAGGTTTTAGTACATCTTCAACAGACAATAAATACCACCTTAAAACGTTCTAGTTTAGTAATACAGTTACAAATTTAAATTTTTTTCATAACTTTAAAACAGTTAATTACAATATTTAATGCACCAAAAAGGTGGGGGAGATGGGTTAGTGGTTTGTATGTCTAAATTGTAAATCTAAAATTTAATAGTTTGCACCCTGTATGCTGCAAAGACGTGTTTAGTACTATGGAAACTTTGTTGCACTAGCAAAACGACAGTTAATAAAACACTAAATGTTTTTTAAAGTTATCATATGGTATTATTATTATCCTATACTAAGGTGTTGTTATATAGCAATTTCTAATGTTTAATAATGTATCATGTGATGAACTTCTTGAGTTGTTGTTATATAACCATTTCTAATATTTAATAATGTATCTTGTGATGAGTTCCTTAAGTTGTTGTTACATAACCATTTTTATTGTTTATTAACAACTTTTCAGACAACTAAAGGTGGTCTTAGCAACTTCAAACTACAGCTGGAACGTTGTCTTATCAATGTCAGAAATTATTATAGTTTGACTAATAAATAAGAAACTATTTTTTTAAAATACTCTTAATTTGATTAATTATAAAGCAAAACAGATTTCACTATAGTCAAAGAGAAGTATGTGAGAAGGTCAAAGTTACGAAATAAAATGTGAGAACATTATAGAATAAAGATAGGAGATCTAATCATGTGATCAGCTCCTTAATGTGCGTTTTTTGACTACTATGAATAGTACTGGCTATCTGATTCTACCTTGGGTTTGTAAGTTAGCACAGAATTTCTACACATGAAACGAGGGTAATCGAGCACGATGGTTTGTTAGTTTATTGTTAAGCGCAGAGCTACAAAATGGACTATTTGTTCTATGTCGAAACCCAGTTTTGTAAGCCTTGAAAAGTTTTTGAGCCAATGGCGAGCAATCGAACATGCCTAGTACTGAACAGCAAAAATGTTAAAGTTTACTACAATAACTGTACTTGAACTACAGCGGTGAAATGGTTGACTGAGAAAGAGTCATTGCTATAACTGGTTAGTAACTACATAAAAAAGGAAATATGTTTCAATGATGTGAAAAGAATTATTAGTACAGTTTGTCGAATTAATTTTTGTTTGTTTGTTTTGAATTTCGCACAAAGCTACTCGAGGGCTATCTGTGCTAGCCGTCCATAATTTAGCAGTGTAAGAGGGAAGGCAGCTAGTCATCACCACCCACCGCCAACTCTTGGGATACTCTTTTACCAACGCATAGTGGAATTGACCGTCACATTATAATGCCCCCATGGCTGAAAGGGCGAGCATGTTTGGCACGACGGGGATGCGAACCCGCGACCCTCATATTACGAGTCGCATGCCTTAACACGTTTGGCCATGCCGGGCCTTTGTCGAATTAAAGAAAGGTATTTTATACATAGTGTAAATAAAACTCACTAGATGGCAGAACAGAGATAAGGGTTTTTTTTTTGTCTTTTTTTTTTTTTTACTGGAATGAATTACAAGTAAGAAAAAGTAATATTGAACATCATGATAAGTGTTAACTTTAAGCTCTCTTCTTTAAAATTGTAGTGACGTAATAAGTATTAACTTTAATTTCTGTACTCTAACGTAGTAGTAGCACGATAGGTGTTGACTTTAATTTCTGTCTTCTAACGTAGTAGTGACGTGATAAGAGTTAACTTTAACTTCCCTTATCGACCTCAGTAGTAACGTGATGAGTGTTACCTTTAAATTCTGTACTCTAACGTAGTAGTGGCGTGATAAGATTTTACTTCAATTTCTCTCCTCTAACGTAGAAGAGACGTCATAAGTGTTAACATTATTTTCTGTTTTATAACGTAGTAGTAATGTGATAAGTGTAAACTTTAATTTCTGTCCTCTAACGTAGTAGTGACGTGTTAAATCTTAACTTTAATTTCTATCCTATAACGTAGTAGTGACATGCTGACAGTTAAGTTTAAGTTCTCTCCTTTAACAAAATAGTGACATGATAAGAGATAAATTTAAGATCTCTCCTTTAACAGAATAGTAACGTGATAAGTGTTAACTTTAATTTCTGGTACATAACGAAGTAGAGACGTTATGAGAGTTAACTTTATTTTCTGTCCTATAACGTAGTAGTAACGTGATAAGTGTAAACTTTAATTTCTATCTTCTAACGTAGTAGTGACATGCTGACAGTAAAGTTTAAGATCTCTCCTTTAACAGAATAGTAACGTGATAAGTGTTAACTTTAATTTCTGGTACATAACGAAGTAGATACGTTATGAGAGTTAACTTTATTTTCTGTCCTATAACGTAGTTGTGACGTGATAATTTCTGCTTGATAACTTAGAAGTAACGTGTTAACTTAATTTCTGTTCTTTAACGTAGTAGTGACGTGATAAGTGTCAACTTTAATTTCTGTCCTCTAAAATAGTATGGACGTGAAAAGTGTTGACTTTAATTTCTGTTTTGTAACGTAGTAATAACATGATAAGTGTTAATTTTAATTTCTTTCCTCTACACTACTAGTCACGTGTTAAATGTTATCTTCAGTATCTGTCCTGTAATGTAGAAGTGACTTGATATGAGTTGACTTCACTTTTTGTCCTCTAACGTAGTAGTGACGTGATAAGAGTTGACATTAAGTTCTACTTTCGATCGTACTAATAAGGTGATAAGTGTTACTTTTAATTTCTGTCATCTAGTGTAGTAGGACATGATAAGAGTTAACTTCAATTTTGTCCTCTAATGTAGTAGTAACGTGCTAAGTGTTAACTTTAATTTCTGTTTTATAACGTAGTAGTAACATGAAAAGTATTAACTTTAATTTCTGTCATCTAACGTAGTAGTGACGTTATAAGTTTTAACTTTAATTTCTGTCATCTAACGTAGTAGTGACGTGATTAGTTTTAACTTTAATTTCTGTACTCTAACATAAAAATGACGTGATGAGTGTTAACTTTAACTCTTCATTTATATTGTAGTACTAACATGAAAAGTGTTAATTTAATTTCTTTCCTTTAAATTAGTAGTGACGTGATAAGTGTTAACATTAATATCTCTCCTCTAACGAAGTAGTGACGTGATAAAAGTTAACCTTAAGTTCTCTCCTTTAACTAGTAGTGACGTGATAACTGTTAACTTTCATTTCTGTCCTCTAACGCAGAAATGACGTGATGAGCATTAACTTCAATTTTTGTCCTCTAACGTAGCAGTAACGTGATAAGTGTTAACTTTAATTTCTGTTCTATACCGAAGTTGTAACACAAGTGTTCAAGGAGAGAACATAGTAATGAAGTGATAAGTGTTAACTTTAATTTCTGTTTTATAACACAGTAGTAACATGATAAATATTAACTTTAGTTTCAGCCTCTAACGTAGAAATGACTTTATAAGAGTTTACGTTACATTCTATTTTCGATCGTAGTAGTAAGGTGATAAGTGTTACCTTAAATTTCTGTCATCTAACGTAGTAGTAACATGAAAAGTATGAACTTTAATTTATGTTCTGTAACGTTGTAGTAACGTGATAAGTGTTAAATTTAATATCTCTCCTCTAACGTAGTAGTAACGGGATACGTTTTAACGTTAATTCCTGTACTCTAACATAACAGTGACGTGATGAGTGTTAACTTCAATTTCTGTTTTTTTAACGTAGTAGCAACGTGATAAGTATTAACTTTAACTCCTCTTTTATAATGTAGTAGTAACATGAAAAGTGTTAAATTTATTTCTCTCCTTTAAATTATCAGTGACGTGATAAGTGTTAACATTAATATCTGTCCTCTAACGTAATAGTGACGTGATAATAAATAACTTTAAATTCTGTACTCTAACGTAGTAGAAACATGTTAAATGTTAATTTTAATTCCTCTCCTCTTACGTAGTAGTGGCATGATAGGAGTAAACTTTAATATCTCTCCTTTAACATAGTAGTAACGTGGTAAGTATTAACCTTAATTTCTGTATTCTAACATAAAAGTGTCGTGATAAGTGGTAACTTTAATTTCTGTTTTTTAACGTAGTAGTAATATGATAAGTATTGACTTTAATTTCTGTCCTTTACTGTAGTATTGATGTGATGAGAGTTAATTTTACTTTCTGTTCAGTAACGTAGTAGTCAGTGTAAACTTTAATTTTCGTTTTCTATCGTAGTAGTAACGTGATAAGTGTTAATTTAATTTCTCTCCTTTAAATTAGTAGTGACGTGATAAGTGTTAACTTTAACTTCTGTATTCAAACGTAGTAATAACATGATAAGTGCTACATTTAATTTCTGTCCTCTAGCGTAGTAGTGACGTGATAAGAGTTAACTTTAAGTTCTCTCCTTTAACATAATAGTGGCGTAATAAGTGTTAACTTTAATATTTCTTCTTTAACGTAGTAGTGACGTAATAATTAAAAACTTTAATTTCTGCACTCTAACGAAGAAGCACGTGATAAGTGTTAACTTTAATTTCTGTCCTCTAACGTAGTAGTGACGTGATATGTGTTTACTATAATTTATGTTTTATAACGTAGTAGTAACGTGGTAAGTATTGACTAACTTTTGTTCTCTAACGTAGTAGTAACGTGATAAGTGTTCACCAAGGTAAACAAGTCATTATTGAGTATATCGTAAGTCCTTTGGAATAATTTTTGTTTTCAAATAAAGAAACTGCAGCTTAATCAGTTATTGACCACATTTAATTAAGTTTTAGAATACAGTTGTTTCTCTTTGCTTGTAAGTTATCTACCTTTGGGTCATCTAATTTTTAATAAACGCTTTGAGGTGTTGAAAATGGAAAAATTATATTTTCGGACAAAAGCATGCTGGTTAATAGAATAAACTGATTTTTCTATGAAAGAGAACTAATCATTTATGGAAATGAGTAATTATATTTAACTGAGTTTCTGTGATGAAGATATAACTTTATGTTTGTCTGCAACTACAAAGAATAGCCACATGTAAGATCGAGCCGGTACCTGCATAGAATAGCAGTGAGTTTACGGACTTAATGTATTAATATCCGAGGTTCGATTCCCCTTGGAGGACACAATAGATAGCCAGATGCGGCTTTGTTCAAAGAAACAAATAAACAAACAAATTGATCGCCTTTCCCCAGCGGCAGGTTTGTAGGCTCATAAAATTAAAAATCGGGTTTCGATACCTGTGTTAGGTAAAACACAAGTAGCTCATTGTGTAGTTTTGTGACTAGCTACAAACAAACTGATCTGCAAAAGCTGGCGGTTGTAGAAGGGGGAGAACATCTATTGAGTTTTATATTTGGCAGCATGTGGGACTTAATGGTAATGTTTTTATATTTTTTCGATAAAATACACTATATTCTTTCTTAGTAATTTCGTTCAGTAACAGTATTGGTGGAATATTTGATTGTTTGTTTGTTTCTTTTGAATTTCGCGCAAAGTTCACGAAGGTTATCTGTGCTAGCGATCCCTAATTTATCAGTGCAAGACTAGAGCAAAGACAACTAATCATCACTACCCACTGCCAACTCTTAGGCTACTCTTTTACTAACTAAGAGTGGGATTGATTGTGACATTATAACGCCCCCACGTCTGAAAGAGCGAGTATGTTTGGGCGTGATGGAGATTCGAACGCACACCCTCAGATTAGGGGTTGAACGCTCTGACTACCTTCTCATGCTGTGCCAAAATATTTACTATATCTGCTTTTATTACTTTTTTAGTTATATTTTCATTATAAAAGTAGGTTTGTATCGTAAAGTTAATATATTTATTTAGGACTAACCTATTCCGAAGCTTTCATTTAATTATTGTTCATATGTTTTGACAGATGTGTTTTATTCTGCGTGTTTATGAGACGTGTAATGAATGTACTTGATCATAGATTACGATGTCTGGTGTATTTGGGTCAGTTTTTTCTAATCTTAGAGGTATTTAGTGTGAATAGATGCACGGCTTTAGACAACCTTCCTTTATTGTTAATTGTTGTTGCCTGATAGAGGTCGCTGACGTAAATGTATTCAAGGATGGAGCTAGTCTTCTTTCAACTTTGCTTGAGGTTATCAGTGTGCATACATTTGTGTGTGTGTGTATATATATATATACAAGGTGCAAGTCAATCTTCCTTTTCTCAATAAATTTTGCTGTTGTGAATACATAAGAGGGTGAAACCATCTTTTGTTACATTTTATAATTAATAGAGGCCATTGGTGTGAATATATAAAGGGTTCAATCCAACCTTTCTTTTCTTTTACATTTTCATCTATGACCACAAAAGAACAAGAACCTAAAGTTACATCTTGAGAAATATTTACTTTGATCATTCGTGATTAAAAGAAAACTGATTTAACTTATGGCCATTATTAATCTAATGAAGCCTTCAAGTGACGAATCGTGAAGAGCAACAAGTATTTCAGTTTTCACGATAACACGACGTGAGCTAAAATCATTTATGTACAACACACAATTCGCATTATAGTTTAAATATTTTAACATCAGAAGTGAATTCAAACATCCTGTCGTTAAGATTATTACAGGATGAATACCATCTGTTTCTCAGTGATGACGAGAAAACCCACTTGTAGAGAAAAATATATATGTAAAAACGCCTGGTTTGGGTTGAGAAAATTTTTATGTAGAGGAACGAACAAAATTTCGACCTTCTTCTGTCATCTTCAGGTTCACAAAGAGAGAAAGAGGTAACTGACCGGAAGCTGACCACATGTTTGAAGAGGGTTGTGTAAGTGAGTGTAGGAATGTAGAGGGCGTGCTTACTTGGATGTTTGATTATATTTATTAATATGGATATAAAGGTGTTCCTTTGTATTGGTTTACTTTGGGCTTGAGTTGTTGTATAAGTAAAGCTCCTTTAATTTTGCGTTTGTTTATATTTGTTTCTTTATTTAGTATTTGGGTGTTTTCTGTGGTTATGTTGTGTTTATTTGATTTGCAGTGTTCGAAAACTTGTGGTGACTTTTTGTGTTCTTTGAATCTGGTTTCCATTATTCTACTTGTTTCTCCAATATAGAAGTCGTGGCAGTTATCACATTGTATTTTATAAATAATGTTGGTGTTGTGTTTGTCAGTGTAGATTTTTACCTGGTTTTTGAATAAATTTGGTATTAACTGAAATGTCGTATTTTGTTACTAGTTTTGCCAAATATTGGTTATTTTCTCTTGGTGTTGGGAATATATGGTATGCAACAGTAGATGGTTTCATGATATTTTAACTCGTGAGATATATTTACTTTTGTTAGTTGATTTTGCTTTTTGTTAATTAACCAGATAAAATTAACGATGAATTAGACAAAATAAAACAATACTTCATCAACATCAATAAGTTTCCTCCACGAACCGTATAAAACATTATATGCACACACCTAGACAAAGAGCAAGATCAACTAGCAAAAGTAAATATATTTCATGAATTAAAAAATCACGAAACCACAAATATTGTGGCAGTTACATCAATATTCTAAATTGATGTACACCCAAACAGACTTATGGTGAAAAACAAACATTAACAAAATTATCAATTTTTATGCTAATACTTTTATCTTTTAGTTACTTAATGGAAACAATTTGTGGAAAGCGAAGTTTGTTTTCCATGCAATGTTTACAACTTACTTTACTTGCTCCCGAATGACTGTTGCCATAGCTACCATATCCAGTACTGCCGGATTTCTGGAATGAAAGTCAAAACATAGTTAATTATACTTGTCATGAAACAATCGTATTAGGGCTATTGTACTTTTAATATCAAATTACTTATTCAATGTAATTTGTAATAGATTATAAGGAGAGCTGGCTAAATTTGACGAAATTTTAATGTGTAATAAGTTACAGGGATATCTGACTATATTTGAAAAAGTATAATGGGTAATTAATTATCGGAAGAGCTGGCTGTATTTCAAAAAAATGTAATCTGTAATAAATTATAGGGAGTCCTGGCTGGACTTGAGAGAATGTAATGTGTAATAAATTACAGAGTGTGCTGGCTAGATTTGAGAGAATGTAATGTGTATTAAATTACAGGGAGTCCTGGCTAGATTTGAGAGAATGTAATGTGTAATAAATAATAGGTAGAGCTGGTTAGATTTGAGGAAGTGTAATGAGTAGTAAATTACAGGGAAAGCTGGCTAGATTTGAGGAAATGTAATTTGTAATAAATTACAGGGAAGGTTGGCTACATCTGAAGAAAGGTAATGAGGAATACAATATTGGGAGAGCCAGCTAAATTTCATGAAGTGTAGTGTGTAATAGATTATATAGGGAAGGATGGCAAAATGTGAAGAATTCTAATGTTTGATAAATTATAGGGAGAGCTGGATAAATTTAAGTAAATTTAATGAGTTATGAATTACAAAGAGAGCTGGTTAAATTTGACGAAATGTAATGCGTTATAAATTAGTGGGAGAGCTGGGTAAATTTTGCAGGAGTGTGATGTGTAATAAATTATATGGAAAGCTGGGAAGATTTGAAGAAATGTAATATGTAATAAATTAAAGGGTAATCTGGGAAGATTTGAAGAAATGTAATATGTAATAAATTATAGGGAAAGCTGGGAAGATTTGAAGAAATGTAATATGTAATAAATTATACAGAGAACTGGATAAATTTAAGCAAATGTAATGTGTAACAGATTAAAAGGAAAGCTGGTTAAACTTGAGGAAATGTAATGTGTAATAAATAGTAGGGAGAGTTGGCTAGATTTGAAAAAGTGTGATGTGTGATAAATTACAGAGAAAGCTGGCTCCATTTGAGGAAACTTAATGAGTAATAAATTATGGGGACAGCTGGCTAAATTTTAGGAAGGGTAATATGTGTAATATATTATGGGGTGAGTTAGTTACACTTGAAGTGTAATGTGTAATAAATAATTAGGAGAGCTGGCTAAATTTGAAGAAAGGTAATGTGTGATAAATTATGGGAAGAGTTGGATGTATTTGAGGAAATGTAATGTGTAATTAATTTTAGGGAGAGGTGGCTACATTTCAGGAAATATTGTGTATTAAATTAAAGAGAGCTGGCTGTATTTCAAGAAAATTGATGTGTAATAAATTATAGGAAGAGCTGGCTAGATTTGTGGAAGTGTAATGTGTGATAAATTATAGGGAGAAATTGCTATATTTGAGGATATGTAATATGTAATAAAATACATGGAGAGCTGGGTAGATTTGAAGATATGTAATGTGTAATAAATTATAGAGAAGCTGGCTAGATATGAGGAAGTGTAGAGTGTAATAGATTACAGTGAGAGCTGGCTGGATGTGACAAAATGTGATGTTTGATAAATTATAGGGAGAGCTGGATGGATTACAGGCAATGTAATGTGTAACAAATTATTGGAAGAGATAACGACATTTGAGGAAATACAATGTTTAATAGATTATAGTGGCAGAGGGCTGGATTTTCAGAAATGTAATGTGTCATTGAACACAATGAGAGGTGGCTGGATGTGACGAAGTGTGATGAGTGAGAGATTACAGGGAGAGATGGATGGATTTGAGCAAATGTAATGTGTAATAAATTATTGGGAGAAGTAACGAGATTTTAGGAAATATAATGTGTAATAAATTACAATGAGAGATGACTGGATGTGACAAAGTATGATGAGTGATAAATTAGAGGGAGAGCTTAATGGATTTGAGAAAATGTAATTTGTAATAAATTATAGGAAGAGCTCTCAAAATTTGAAGAATTGTAATATCTAATAAATCATAGGAAGAGCTGGCAGGATTTTAAGAAATGTAATCTGTAATAAATTATAGATAGAACTGGCTAGATTTGAAAAAGTGTAACATGTAAAAAATTATAAGGACAGCTGAATATAATTGAGGAAATGTAATATGTAATAATATATAGGGAGTGCTGGCTCAATTTAAGATGTGTAATGTGTAATAGAATATAGGGAGAGCAGGCTAGATTTGAGGAAATGTCATGTGTAATACATTATAGGGAGAGCTGGCTAAATTTGAAAAAGTGTAATGTGTAATAAATTATACGAAGAGCTGGCAAATTTGAAGGAATGTAATGGTTAATGAGTTATAGGGAGAGATGGCTGGATTTCAGGAAATGACTTATAGGAAGAGCTGGTTAGATTTGAGGAAGTGTAAAGTGTAATAAATCATAGGGAGAGCAGATTTGATTTGATTAAATGTAATGTGTAATAAATTATTCGGAGAGCTGGTTCTATTTGGGGAAGTGTAAGGTGTAATAAATTATAGGGAGAGCTCATTAAATTTGAAGAAATGTAATATGCAATACATTATTAGGAGAGCTGGATAAATTTGTTGAAGTGTAATATGTAATAAATTATAGGAAAAACTGGCTAGATTTGAAGAAGTGTGATGTGTAATAAATTACATGGAGAGCTGGCTGGATTTAAGGAAATGTAATGTGTAATAAATCTTAGGAGGAGCTGATTGGATTTGATTAAATGTAATGTGTAATAAATTATTTGAAGAGCTGGCTCTATTTGAGGAAGTGTAATGTGTAATAAATAATAGGAATAGCTGGATAGATTTGAGCAAATATAATGTGTAATAAATTATAGAAAGAGTTGACTTGGTTTGAGGAAATGTAATGTGTAATAAATTATAGGGGAGCTGGCAAGATTAGGGGAAATGTAATATGTAATAAAGTAGAGGGATAGCTCTGTGGCTAGATTTGTGGAAGTGTAATGTGTAAAAATTTACAGGGAGAGCTGGATTGGTTTGAGGAAATGGAATGTGTAATACATTATAGCGAGAGCTGGCTATATTTGAAGACGTGTACAATGTAATAGTTTATAAGAAGAACTGGCTACATTTGAGGACATTTTAATGTGTAATAAGTTACAGGGATAGCTGGCTGAATTTGAAGAAGTGTAATGCGTAATTAATTATAGGGAGAGCTCACTGTATTTCAAAAAATGTAGCATATAATAAATTATAGGGAAAGCTGCTTAGATTTGAGAAAATGTAATTTGTAATAAATTACAAGGAAGGCTGGATAAATTAAAAGAAATCTGATGTGGAATACAATATTGGGAGACCTGGCTAAATTTTATGAAGTGTAGTGTATAATAGATTATATAAGGAGAGATGGCAAAATTTGAAGAATTCTAATTTGTAATAAATTAATGGGAGAGCTTTCTAAATTTGCAGAAGTGTAATGTGTAATACATTAGTGGGAGAGCTGGCTAAATTTGAGGAAATGTGATGTTTGATAGGTTACAGTGTGACCTGGTTAAGTTTGAGGAATTGTCATGTGTACTAGATTATAGGGAAATTTGGCTAAAATTGAAGAGATATAATGCATAATAAATTATAAGGAGAGGCGGCTAGATTTGAGGAAGTGTAATGTGTAATAAATTATAGGGAAAGCTAGTTATATGTGTAGAAGTGTAATGCGTAATAAGTTATAGGGAGAGCTGACTAATTTTGCAGAAGTATAATGTGATTATAGGGAGAGTTGGCCAAAATTAAAAAAAATCTAATATGTAAAAATTATAGGAAGAGCTGGCTAAATTTGAGGAAATGTAATGTGTAATAATTTATAGGTAGACCTGGCTAGATTTGAGGAAATGTAATGTGTAATATATTGTAAGGAGACATGGCTAGATTTGAAGAAATTTAATGTGAAATAAATTGTACAAAGGGCTGGCTAGAATTTAGGAAATGTAACATGTAATAAATTATAGGGAGAGCTGGCTAAGTTTGAGGAAATGTAATGTGTAATAATTTATAGGAATAGCTGGGTAAATTTCAATACATATAATGTGTAATAAATTATAGGGAGAGCTTTCTAAATTTGGAGAAGTGAAAGGTGTACTACATTACAGGGAGAGCTGGGGAAATTTGCAGAATTGTAATGTGTAATAGATTATTAGGAGCGCTGGATAAATTTAAAGAAATTTAATGTGTGTTACATTATAGGTAGTGCTGGTTATATTTGAAGAAGTGTACTATGTTCTAGATTATAGAGAGAGCTAGCTAAATTTGAGGAGAGTGTAATAAATTATACAGAGCTCTGGCTAGATTTGAGGAAATGTAATGTGTAATAAAGTAGAGGGAGACCTGGCTAGATTTGAGGAAATGTAATGTGTAATAAAGTAGAGGGAGACCTGGCTAGATTTGAGGAAATGTAATGTGTAATAAATTATAGAAAGAGTGGCTAGATTTGAGGAAATGTAATGTGCAATAAAGTAGAGGGAGACCTGGCTAGATTTGAGGAAATGTAATGTGTAATAAAGTAGAGGGAGACCTGGCTAGATTTGAGGAAATATAATGTGTAATAAAGTAGAGGGAGACCTGGCTAGATTTGAGGAAATGTAATGTGTAATAAATTATAGAAAGAGTAGCTAGATTTGAGGAAATGTAATGTGTAATAAATTATAGAAAGAGTGGCTAGATTTGAAGAAATGTAGTGTGAAATACATTATATATTGAGAGGTGGCTATATTTCAGGAAATGTAATGTCTGATAATTTATAGGAAGAGATGGCTATATTTGAGGAAGTTTGTGTAACAAGTTATCAGGAGAGCTGGGTGAATTTGAGGAAATGTTATGTGAAATAAATTGTATTGAGACCTGGCTGGATTTGAGAACGTGTAATATGTAGTAACTTATAAGGAGAGCTGGCTAAATTTGAAGAAATTTCTTTCTTTTATTTCATATATCTGTTAACGAATTACAAATTTTGATTTAGTTTTTACTGAAGTTGTTCTGAGATGTTTTAGCCATTTCTTCAGATGGAAAAAAAATGTTCGACAAAATTACAATTTCTACAACTAAAAAACAAAATGGCTGACTTTGAAAAGTATGAAAAGTTATAATGTGTACAACATCCATAATAAAAACAGTAATTCGATTAGAGGTTTATTACGTATTTATACATAAATGGAAGGTGTTATCTTGGTTTCAGTCATGAGCAAACCTTTTATTCACCTCACTAGGTTGACGAAAAGACGCCCAAGATTTATTTTGGGTGATGCAGGGAAGAAAAGCTAATGCTTGAATTCACTATAAACGAAACTGAAAGGAAGTCAGAGAAGGAAAAAGGAGGTCCACCAGTTATTGACCCTTAAGTACGTGATTACAACGGGAGTTTCGGTTTTTGAGTTATAAGAAAAAGCAACAAAAAAACGAAAGATATTTCAGGGTAAGTTGTTCTCCTGAACACACAAAAATCAATACAGGTGCCAAACAGAGTTCTGCAAGGTTTATTAACTCGGTTGTAAACGAAGACAAGATGAAGTGTGCAGTTACCGGTTTTGTGTGCGTTGTTTGTTCTTTGGTATATGTTATTCCTGGTTATTAAGTGCAAACCTGCACAAATGGATATGTGTGTTCCTCTCACCACGGGTATCGAAACCAGATTTCTAGCAGTATAAGTCCGATGACTTACCAGTGTGCTACTGAAGGGTTTGTGTGTTATTCGACCTCGACTGTTTATTTATTTCTTCGTAATCGCGAAGTTTTATAGTAGGCTATCTGCGAGTATCGAAATCCAATTTTTAGCACTATAAGTCTGAAGCTTACCACTGAGCCACTGGGGGTGCTAGAACTCAAACTTGCTATTATGTAACTAAAAAACAAAAGCGTGTTAAAACCAGCGAGTTAGAGGCCTCGGGTTCTTCAAGCAGTCATGGATGTGTGAAACGAAATTTAAATATGTTTAATGATACTAACTTAGTATACCAGCATACGCAACAGTGTAAACATATATTATCACTTTTAATACACCGATTATAATCTACATGTTTGGAAAATTGAAACGTTTTTAAGGGTTTAAAACCGAATAAAATATGTGGCAAGAACGAAATGAAACAAGTCGATGACAAATTATGAAATGTTTTACCGTAACGTTATAGGTTCTCCTGTCAATAGGCTTACTTACGTTGTCAGATCACAAATAAATGTAACGATAAACATATTTCCTATGATTGTACATTTATAGGTTTTCCATTTGAAGAATGACCGATGCATTTTTATAAGCAGAGAAATTATACTGATTAGTTGAGAACAAAGACATACTGGACTATCTGCTGTGCACATTGCGGGGAACCGAGCCCCTAATTTTAGCGTTGTAAGTTCGTAAGCCTACCAGTGTTTCAGCGGGGAAAAATTTGTATTGAAATTAAATTCAGGAAAACATGAAGAGAGTTAGTGGTATAAGTGGAGTAATAAACCTATAAATTAACTGGTATAAAACCTTGGAACCACAATAAATGCAACTCGAACCAGCAGAAGGTATTTCGTGGTAAATCATTTGTGTTGTGAAAAGCAAGAGTTGTATTCGTTATTAGGCACACCTGAAAGAAAAACACAGCGAATATAACCACGTATATCCACCTGCAAAATGCACGATCACAATAATGAGTAATAGTAAATTATATAGAGGAAGTTCATAGGGTTACTTCATTTCGAAGGATTTGTTAGGATTTGTCGTGGTTCGTTTTATTTAATTTTCAAAACATCTTTGGAAATAAAAAGAGAGAAAAATATGTTGGTGTTTCTTGTACAAACTCGTGGTTTTCAGTTTTTTACAAAAGAATTGTTAACTTCATTTTACCAATTGTTTCTACTCATGATTGGGTACATTTTATTTAATACCTGTTTTAATGCTTGTTAATTGTTCACATCAAATGGTTAATTCTACCGGTTAAAGTTAGTAATTTTGTTTTTATCACAATAGAAAAAATTAAAACGAAAATTCAATCATACATTATAGAAGGTTTTGATCCCCCCAAACCCATATCATAATTTAAGACGTTCTTTTAATGAACCAGTGATTACCCATTAGGTGTTATAAGTGCTATCATTTTTATGTGTTGTTATATATAAAATAACACAATAAGCTGTCTATGTCCCTCGAGAGTATTGAAACTAGATTACCATCCAACCACCAGGGTTAAAAATGTTTCACTAAATATTCAAAACGTATTTTTTGGACAATATGCCACTGCAGTCTACATATTTCAAGGGTTTATCACAGTAATGAAGGAGTTTCGATACCTGTGAAAAAGAACAGTACATTGTGTAACTTCGTGTTGAACAAATAGATAAACAGTAATGAAAACTAATTGTAGAAGTCTATGTATCAAAAGTTGATATTTCTATATATTCCAGTTATACGACTGTACGACGAAAAGCTAGAATATTGGTAGAAAATTAAATATCACGATGATATTTTCTGGAAGATTCCGTAAAGAAGATTTTGTCAAATTTATTCACTGACAGAAAACAACAATTTGATAAAATCATGCATGATTTGTAAGAACAGTAAAAACAAGACGCAAAATCGTGTACCCCTGTTTTATCACAAACTTAGTAATTTCATAAATAAGAAATGGGTACATCTTCAGAGCGAAACCTTTGTCTTAAACTGCTACTGTAAAAACTTCGTCAGTGCCAATTATTTTCTTCCAGTGCATTTAGTTTAACTGCTGCCAACTAAAGATCATGTTTAGGGTCAGATAAAAATAGCCTAAGAAAGTAAAAAAGTACTATTTTTCCTTCTTTCATTACTTATCATTGTTCAAGTAGTTTAATTTAATAATGATTACTGATGTACAAAATGTTTATACCAGAAATTATGACAGACTGAACTACTGTATATCTCTTGGAAAACAGCCCACAATAACAGATATATATATATATATATACATACATGATTTTATATATAATTCAGAACACATCTTGTATATAGACAAATTTTATTTGGTGAGGAGGGTGCATATATCACAAGTGTATTAATTTTCATTGATTATAAGAGAGATTAAAGTGACTTTCTTTTCGATTTTAATCGGTTTATCTGCATAAAATGTACTAAGTAACGTAATGGTAATGACAATAGCTTTCATATGTAGCTATAAACATTGGCCTAGAGATTTGAATAAATCGTTAGAGTAATAGAATTTTCTGATAAAGTTGTTGTGTAACTCCAGAAACACCAGAAAATCATTTTCGTACACTGTTCAAATGAAAGAACACGAGTGGTACACAATGTATTTCAGGATGTTAAAGCATCATCTACATAAAGGTTTAAGAACTAGAACTAAATATGAGATTTCACTGTTACCTTTTTTCTTTGGTTTGGTTGTTGGTGATCAACTGACAGTCTGCGGGATTGAACTCTATCACATAACAAATTCACTCTTTAAATAATAATGTGATGGTCCGATCTCATTATTCGTCGGTAAAGAGTAGACGAAGGGTTGGCGGTGAGTGATGTTGAGTAGCTGCCTTCCCTTTAGTCTATTATTTTAAAATTAACTACGGCTGACGCAGATATCCATCGGGTAGATTTGCACGAAATTTAAAAAATACACAAACAATCTATAATCGTAACGCAAAGTGGAAGTCTGATATAAGTTAATCAAATTTGTAGAGAACATGGTTTAATAATCGACGTCTATTTTCTGTTATAATTATTTTGTCAAAAATACTTCAAATTTCAGAAGGCAGTACTCTAAGTATACAGTTGTAGTTGTTTGTTATTAAGCAAAAAGCTACGCAAAGGTCAGCGGTAAGTCTACGGATTTACAACGCTAAAATCAGGGGTTCGATTCCCCTCGGTGGACTCAGCAGATAGCCCGATACGGCTTTGCTAAAACAAAATACACACACATACACAAAGGGTTACCTTTGCTCTGCTAACAATGGGTATAGAAACCCGGTTTCTAGCAGTATAAGTCTCCAGACATATCGCTGTGTCACTGGGACATACAAATACAAAACAACTAATTTCTACCCTAATCTCATGGGTACACGGTATGACCAGGTAGTTAGTGCGCTTGACTCGTAATCTAAGGGTCGCGGGTTCGAATGCCCGTCCCCGTCACACCAAACATGCTCGCCCTTTCAGCCTCTACGCGTTATAATGTTATGGTCAATCCCACTATTCGTTGATAAAGAGTAGCCCAAGAGTTGACGGTGGGTGGTGATGACTAGCTGCTTTTCCTCTAGCCTTACACTGCTAAATTATGGACGGCTAGCACAGATAGCCCTTGTGTAGCTTCGCGTGAAATTTGAAACCAAACCTAATGTCATGTAGAATGCTCAAATGTTTGCCATTTTCACTCTGACATATTACTATATGTGTGTGTGTGTTTCAATACTTCAAACGTTCTTATACATACAATAACATTGTTAGTGAATTTTCTAACGCTACATAGGTTATCATACCTATGAAAACATTATGAGTGAATGTCTTAAGGTCACAAAGGCTATTACACATTGAAAGAAATGCAGTGAACGTTCTAATGCATTTTCAATAAAGATTCTACAGGGCTACAAAGGGTAACAATTTAATATTATTATTTGTAGCCAATCTCTTCTGTTTCACGATATATCAGAATTTATTTTTTGTAGCCAATCTTTTCTGTTTTAAGATATATCAGTCTTGTTTGTAACCATTGTCTACTGTTTTAAGATACTTTAGAATCTACAGATGTCTTTCTTGGAATGCAAGACATGTTTGATTCATGTGTTTCAAGGCTTTTGCTTGTTGAAAGAAAGAAATGTTGACAGTACATGCTCTGTAAAGTTCTAATTATCTATAATTAAGTAATTGTTAGAGGGTGATAAATTAATTTCTCTGTTAGAACTTACTGCTTAATTCAGCGCCGCATACCAAGAAATCCATAAGATCTGTTTTTGATAAAATTTATAAATATGAAATTAAATGGTTTATACATATATATAAACACCAGAAGAATAACCTACTTCCTGGGTCGAATGTTTCTAGTTAAACGAAAAACTAAACAAATATAAAGAGAACACCAGGGCTAAAATGCACCAAAACACTGCCATTTATACATTCTGTAGTTTACAAACTAAGAATATGCAACTAAAGCTAATTTGCAGTTTATTCTTTATTAATACACTCTGAGGAACTAGTCTGTAATGAAGGTTTATGCAAGTATAGTTAATTTGTTATTATTTCTCTGTATTTACAATAATTGATAAAAAAAATTGTGATAATGTATTCAAACAGGTTAAAGGATAATATCATTCCTAGACTGACGTTATAACACATAGAATACCCTGTATATAATATACACTTCTTTAAAAGACATGATATGGTTCGCACATGGTTTATTTACTCTTGTGTCTGGGTGCTAAGACAACAACACAAGGTTTGTACATTCCTCCCACTGGTTGATTAAACAAAATGTGTATATACTCCTGCCACTGGTTATTTAGACGATAACAAAATGTGTATATACTCTGGTTATTTAGAGAACAACATAAGATTTGTACGCTCCTGTTACCGGTTAGTTAGACAACACAGTCTTTTATACTTCTACCACTGGTTATTTCGACGACAACACAAGGTTTGCATTTTCCTGCCACTGGTTGCTTAAACAGTAACACATACTGATTGCATTGGCTACTTAGATAATGCAACGCTTGTATACTCTTGCCACTGGTTATTTAGAGAACAGCACAAGGTTTGTATACTCCTGCCATTGGTTGCTCAGATGGTGCAGTGTTTGTATATTCCTACCACTGGTTATTTAGACGACAACAAATTGTGTGTATACTCCTGCCACTGTTTATTTAGACGACAACAAAATGTGTGTATACTCCTGCCACTCTTTATTTAGACGACAACAAAATGTGTGTATACTCCTGCCACTCTTTATTTAGACGACAACAAAATGTGTGTATACTCCTGTCACTGTTTATTTAGACGACAACATAAAGGTTTTATACTTCTACCACTGGTTATTTAGACAATACAAATATTTTATACTTCTACGACTGGTTATTTAGACAACACAAAGTTTATATACTCCTGCCATAGTTAAAAAACAAAGTCTTTTATAATTCTACCAATGGTTATTTAGCCGACATAAAATTTGTACTCTGGTTACTTAGACAACACAAGGTTTATATATTGCTACTACTGGTTATTTAGACGACGGCCCGGCATGGCCAAGCGTGTTAAGGCGTGCGACTCGTAATCTGAGGGTCGTGGGTTCGCATCCCCGTCGCGCCAAACATGCACGTCCTTTCAGCCGTAGGGGCGTTATAATGTGACGGTCAATCCCACTATTCGTTCGTAAAGAGTAGCCCAAGAGTTGGCGGTGGGTGGTGATGACTAGCTGCCTTCCCTCTTACACTGCTAAATTAGGGACGGCTAGCACAGATAGCCCTCTAGTAGCTTTGTGCGAAATTCAAAAACAAACAAACAAACAAACAAACATTTAGGCGACATAAAATTTGTACTGTTACCACTGGTTACTTAGAAGACAACATAAAGTTTGTATATTTCAGCCACTAGTTACACAAACGCTATGAATATCCGAATTGAATGTAGAATATAGGGCTGTGCTATGAATATGTGCATTAAACATTACATAGTAACGTCTTAAACTTATAAAGCAGCCATTCGTATAATCGTCGAATTGTCTTAGTGGTTTGAATGATGCTGTGTTGTCCAAGAGTTCGTGGTTCGCACTCCTTTGTCGCTAAAACGCACTCTGCAGTTTGGAAGCGTGGGCACACTATAGGAGTGATGGTGAAATCTCACAGTTCGATAAGACAAAAATATTTGGCGGTGCGTGCTATTGACTCTTTGACTCCCCTCTAATATACTAGTTCATAGTTATCCAATTTTGTAATTGCTAAAAAGCAAACAGTTAATATGATAAATGAAATAATAGGCTAGTTATATGTAACTTTCCAACCAGAAAAAGCTTACTTATAACGAAACTGGATATCCCTTCTGAAACATGAACGAACATAAACTCTTGAAATATCTTATTTATTAAGAGGTAATTTAAACTGAAATTTTAGAGGCATTTTCAAACGATACCACCTATTTTACCTGAAAATATTTAATAATAATGTAAGAAAAATATAACAAAACAACAAAACCTATAACGAGTGCGCTTTCTAAAAGTCGACCCAAAAGTCTTGAGGATAATGTTTTGTATCCATTAATACTTAACATTTTAATATATCTTT
Source organism: Tachypleus tridentatus (assembly GCF_004210375.1). Classification (NCBI taxonomy): domain Eukaryota; kingdom Metazoa; phylum Arthropoda; class Merostomata; order Xiphosura; family Limulidae; genus Tachypleus; species Tachypleus tridentatus. The sequence goes on from NC_134825.1 coordinate 139,214,297, forward strand.
GACCTTAAGATGGTTACATTTTGGTCCAGCGCCTTATAATAATTAGTTAAAAAGGTAATAATTAAAGAGTTTTTATTCTTCTACACATCACAATATTTATTTAAAAAGTCAAGAAAAGCACAAATAAACAATGTTGATCACGTGTACCTTCCGTAATGAGAAGTTTAATTGTCCCACGATGTTTGATCATTTGATGTATTATAAATTTACAAATACAAACACTGTCTTGTTGGTTTCTTCACGTCTCCTTTTAACTCATTTAAAATATTACTTGAAGTGTTTTATACATGTTAAAATGAACACGAAGTATTACACGTAATCTCTTATTTCAATAAATCACATCATTTATAAATAAGAGAAATCAAGCTTATTGGAATATGTGACTGAATAATCATTCAACTATCAGCAAATACACGGTAGCATCTGGCTGTTTGTCACATGTAGCATCACACAATACTGTGAAACAATTGTTAAAACGTACATTCAACTATCAGCAAATACACGGTAGCAGCTGGCTGTTTGTCACATGTAGCATCACACAATACTGTGAAACAATTGTTAAAACATACATTCAACTATCAGCAAATACGCGGTAACAGCTGGTTATTTGTTATCTGTAGCAACACACAATACTGTGAAACAATTGTTAAAACGTACATTCAGATATTTATTACGTACACGATAATAACTGATTGTTTTGCTACTTGTAACGACAAATAATAACTTGAAATACGTATAACACTGTTGTCAAAAATTGAATAGTATAGTTTGTACCGTACATTCCATTGAGATAAAAAGAAATTCAAGTCCATCATCAACTTCAGAATCATTCTAGACTACCCAACACCTTAATAACTAGTTTTGTGTTTCTCTGAAATTCCCGATAAGCGAAGTGTGTAATATTGCAGTTCATTTCTATCTTCATAGCCCCAATTCACATCTCCAGTACAGTTTTCTCCCGTTAGAACTTACAATAATTAAAACCAATTTAATTTTCAATAACACAAACGTACTTAAAATAGATTACTTAAGCTTGAGTAATCTTGTGTTACTTGTTCACATCTCGAAACACAAGCCATGAAATCTGTATTTCAACCCACCCACTCCAAATATTCTCATGGCACTTTTCATTTTTTGAACACACAAACTTCAACTCAAAAAACATAGCACACATATTAAAAACAATCTAATTTTAAAGAAAGAACCAAACGCAATAAACAGTCGTAATGGAACAAAACAGTTACATTTTAAACCAACAGCTGGGTACCGAGATATTTTTTACTAAGCTGGTAAGCAAACTCCAGTCGTGTGATCTCTTTGATGCTTGCTATATATATATATTCCTATGTCTAGCTAAACTACTTTTACCTGAGGACGACAAAACCTTGTCGAAATGTTATACAGTTGTAAAACTTGTAATAAACTCTTTGTTACTCATTCAACACATTTACAAACTTAATTTTAAAAAATTATCAAAGGATACCGTTCCTTTATGAATGTGTTATGTGGTATTATCTTGTGTTTATAATTTAACATTTAAACCTGAGTCACTGGATAAAAATACAAAAGGAGGTAACTGAAGAAAACAACAAACTATTGCTAGCGTTATTTAAACTTCATAATGAGGTTGATCCATGTTCTAGTACTGTGTGACCTTGGAAATACACCATCATAGTCGACTGGGCACATTCTGACCGCCATGTTTACACTTTCCACTATAACAAACTTTTATGGAGATTATAGCGAGTTCATTCTTAAACCATGTACCTTGAAAAATCTCTCACAAATGGTCCACTGTTATGAGAACGTCGGCTTCCTGCACCACATTTAATAAAATAAAGTAAATAAAAGGCACAAAAATACATTGGAATTTATCAAGGAAGTTGATAGGTTTGTAGTGGAATGTGATTCCAGTTTCTTCAATCATCTTTCTCTTGGAAACAGTCGTTAAATTACTGGTGTAGCTGGAAATAATGCCATCTCATATGCCTAGCTCCATCGCATCGTTGGTAATCATAGCTTTATATATTTTACAGCTGAAAGCATTTATTTGGATTGGATTGGAAAATAGTTTTGGAGTTCTTTGCTTCTATAGGGATTACTGAAGGCTTCCCGCCATTTTAAATTTTGGTTCATTTCGCTTCATCCCATCTAGCTGCATAAATATGTGTTTATTTATATATAAATATATATGAACATAAATATATGTTTTTATATATAAATATATATGAACATAAATATATGTTTTTTTATAGAGCCGTTATATAACCTTCTAGATATAATTCAGCTTTTGCAGCTTTGTACTATTGAATGTCTAGGATCTCTTTATGAATAAAGTATATAAGGATTATACACGCCACCTCTGGCTTCATAATTGAAACTTCCTGTGCCATGCCACTGTGTTATTGTTTGTTTGTTTAAAGTACAAAACTACACAACAAGCAATCTATGCTCTGCACACCATGAGCAACAAAACCCGGTTTCTAACCCTGTATGTCAGGTAATATTCCGCTGTGCCACTGGGGAAGGGTCATTATATTAGAAAATACAAATTCTTTTTACATATTAGTCCAGCAAAAGGCCAGATCGTTATGATATATCATATCCGTTTTTCACAACCACTTATGTTGCAGTTGGTGCAGTTAGACAATACCAGTTTTGGAAGCAATTTAAGTTATGGAAGCAATAAAATTGATCTTTTATTATCATATTACTTTATTAAAATTTAATCGGATTCATTTAAATTAAAATGAGGAAAAATACGTAATGTATATAAATATAATAGTGCTATCTGTTGTACGTACAAATAATTATTTCGCAGGGTGTGGATGGGGGGTCTTCGCCAAATTTGCCATGGAGGTTCATTACATCCATGCGGGGTTACATACAAGTTTTTCTTTCACATTTTGTGTTTTGCACTTTTTATATGCGTTTTTTGTAGAATTACATATAAGGGAAGCAACTTTTCATGTCCTAAGATAATCTTCCATTAACTATGAACATAATAACTTCCGGCCAGAGATATGTTTGAGTAATTGTCAAACAATTAGCCAGTAATCGGATACATTGAAATTAATATTATTTGAAAAATAAAATTTTGAAAACATTTATTAACTTTTAAAATTTAAATAAGAGATGTTCTTATTCTAAGTATCGCTTTCATGCTCCAGTACCTACAAAGTTTCGCTTAGCTTGCGTGTGTGACACTTTAATTTAGGATATTGTATGCCATTGTTATGGCGTGAACATATTTTGTAAGCTGGTAAGCCTTTATTGTAATAATTATATTTGTCACAAGAGAAACGTATTAGGATATTAAGCCTAATGCTCTCGTCTTAGACTCATTTGGGTTAGCGATAAGTTAAGGATTTAACATTATTTGTTTGTTTTGAAATTTCGCGCAAAGTTACAGAAAGGACTATCTGCGCTAGCCGTCCCTAATTTAGCAGTGTAAGACTAGAGGGAAGGCAGCTAATCACCACCACCCACCGCCAACTCTTGGGTTACTCTTTTACCAACGAATAGTGGGATTGACCGTCACATTATAACGCCCCACGGCTGAAAGGGCGAGGATGTTTGGTGCGATGGGAATTCGAACACGCGACCCTCAGATTATGAGTCGAACGCTTTAACCAACCTGGCCACTCCTGGCCATAAGGATTTAACAATGCTAAAATCCAGGGTTTGATTCCCCGCAATGGATGCAGCAGATAGTCCAATGCTACTTTTCTCTAAAACAAACAAAATTTTGCCTTATGACAAAAAATAGATAATATAATTGTTTGCGAGCGAATGTTAGTAGTCCTAGGGACAATTAGAGTATGGTGTGTTACCAGTAACCAGATCAAGATGTCGAATATTGGTTAATATAATATGACATCATTTTAGATTATGAGACATCTACATTAACAAGCATTTAGTTGGCCTTTTCTGCAAAGATGTTTTTAATATGCCTTTACGAGAAGACAATCGTCATTGTGTCTTTTCCAACAGAAGTTGACTTTTTGACAAACAACAATATACTCTAATGTTATACTTTACAGACAGAATAAGAGTTTGAGGAATTTATATGGTAAATTTTTCAAGTGAAATAATGGTTAACCAACCACTTGTTTTATTTTCAACGATTGTTATTTCTTAGTGCACAATTTTATGTCGTATTTGTACTTTGTAATTTTCCAAGGTTATGAAGGGAGTGTTAGTTATCTGAGAAGAAAATTACATAAAACATTCTACTAGGTGGATTTTAATAAAGATGGAGTATGTATTTATTATTGAGAGGAGGGAGTAGCATATGCATTGTAAATATACTATGTATATTGTAATGAGGGTAAAACTATATGTATTGTAAGGATGGTAGAGTATTACGGATCTTGTAATGATGATAAAACTGTATGTGTTGCAAAGATGATGGAGTAGATGGTTTGTTTGTTTGTTTGTTTTTAATGTCGCACAAAGCTACTCGAGGGCTATCGGTGCTAGCCGTCTCTAATTTAGCAGTGTAAGACTAGAGGGAAGGCAGCTAGTCATCACCGCCCACCGCCAACTCTTGGGCTACTCTTTTACCAACGAATAGTGGGATTGACCGTCACATTATAACGCCCCCACGGCTGAAAGGGCGAGCATGTTTGGCGCGACGGAGATGCAAACCCGCGACCCTCAGATTACGAGTCGCACTCCTTAACACGCTTGGCCATGGCGGGCCCGGAGTAGATGGAGAATTACGGATCTTGTAATGAGGATAAAAACTGTATGTATCATAAAGATGGTGGAGTAAATGAAGTATCATGTATATCGTAATGAGGAAAGAATACTACGTGTATTGAAAAGGGGATAGAATACTTTGTGTTTAAACATTAAGATCTTAATTGACACAAATAGATGACTTGAAATATAATTTTCGCTCCACTCGCAATCTGAGAATCGTGGGTTCAATACCCTCTCTCATGCTCGTCCTTTCAGTCATGGAAAAGTTTTAATGTCTTGGTCATTCCCACTGGTTTTTTGTATAAAAATACCCTAAGTGCTCGCGGTGGATGACTAGTTTTCTCCCCTCTAGTCTTTTATTGTTAAATTAGGGACGGCTAGCGCAGGTATCCCTCGTGAAATTCATAAACAACCAAATATAATTTTTACGTTTCTACTTGTTCCCCGCTGGTACATCGGTAAGTCTACAGATTTAAAACTCTAAAATCAGTGGTTTGATTTTCCTTGACTCAGCAGATAGCCCGATGTGGCTTTGCTATACGAAAACACACACGCACGTTTCTATTTAAATACGATGAGAGCTACTCAGTGTACTATGTGTAATTCAGCTAAACTTTCAACGTGAAAAACGGGCAAATGTTACTTCGTAACTAAGTAGAAAGTTATCTTTAGTCTAATTCTTTTCTAAACATATTCAATAGTTAGTGCATTGTTTCATTTACAATAAAAGTAAAATTAGAACGTTTCTTGTGCTTGGTTTTCTGACTCATTATATGATTTTGGTTTGTTACCTTACATTCCGGGGTTATTACTAAACTGAGGGCTTACTCGGAATTGTCTGTAATTCAGGTCTACTAACTCACTAAATTAACTTTGTTTGTCACCATACATTTATTGTTAAAGCTAGGGTTTGCTTGTGTCTGTCACAAACATGAGTTGACAAAGAATAAAGTTTATCGGTATTCCTTGTTCGTGATGTACAAAAGAAGTTTGACGGAACTCCTGGTTCTCTCGTATAAAGTGAATTAGTTCATGGTATTTAAATATTCATTTAGAAGTTAGCATTAGGTCGGTAGCAGAGAGAACTGTTTGGAAAGTTTCTGTAGATATTTGTGTTTGAATTACATACCTTTTCAAGTCGCACTAAAGAGTTTAATTATTCATGGAATTTTTAAACATTTCCAAGGCCTAATTAAAGTTAAAGCAACTCATTAAAAGTATCCTATTTATTCCATTTCATATGATAACTTTATCCAAAAAATTCAAATGGCAAGTTTATTCTTATAGATCTCTATTTTAAAGACATATTTACATTTGTATCTCGGCACGTTTTCTCTGAAAACACTTTAAAAACGAAAAAACAAAACAAAAAACGCGCAAATGTATGAAATGAAAATATCTATACATTGCAAAAAAATTACCTGACAAAAATAAACATTTTATCCTTATTTCACGATGTAGAAAGTAGAGCATTTTCCCCCTTCTAATCGTCAGAATACTTTCCTGACGTTGAACGTTTGTCTTGAAGTCTCCATAATTCTATTTATTTAGTTTTCTTTTTAGTTACACAATGCAGCAAACTGTTTGTTTGTTGAAAGTTAAGCACAAAGTTATACAAAGGGCTATCTGTGCTCTGCCCACCACGAGTATCGAAACCAGGAATCTAGCAGTAGAAGTCTGTAAACATATCGCTGTGCCACTAGGGTTCGGCAACCTGCGTCCCTGGAGCCGGCTGAGGCTCTTTAACTTTCTCTCTGTCCAGTTAATTAAATATGGATTAGATACATCTGGGCTTCCAGTATCTCGTGTTGTTGTCAAATGTGAAATAAAATGACACTTCTTGTTATTTGTATTGCTAATCCCTAGGTCAGTGTAAGTCGGGGGGTCAAACCTCCAAATATAAAGTTGAACATCTTTGTGAGTCTGTTTTTCATTGTTATGGCGCTTAACTCGCAATGTGAATCCCGATCACACCAAACATGCTTGTTCTTTCAGCAGTGGAGGCGTTATAATGTGACGGTCAATCCTACTATTCGTTGGTAAAAGAGTAGGAAAGAGTTGGCGGTGGGTGGTGATTACTACCTGCTCCCCTTCTAGTCTTTCACTCTTAAATTAGCTTTGCTAGTGTAGCTTTGTGCAAAATTCAAAACAAGCCAAACCTGTATGTTTTTTGTATAAAATGTTTTTTTGCTATTCTAAGAAACTATACGAATTTTGACGTACATGTGGGTACATTAATTGTTTTAATGTTTTCTTTAATTAAAATGATAAGTAATTTCTAGAACACATAACAGGATTTTAATGCGTATCCGTGTTAAAACATTTCATCACTTAACTCTTCTACATGACTGCTGTGGCCCGGCATGGCCAGGTGGTTAAGGCACTCGACTCGAAATCTGAGGGTCAGGGGTTCGAATCCCCGTCACACAAAACATGCTCGCCCTTTCATCCATGGAGGCGTTAATCTGTGACAGTCAATCCCACTATTCGTTGGTAAAAGAGTCAGCCCAAGAGTAGGTGGTGGGTGGTGTTGACTAGTTGCCTTCCTTATTGTGAGTGAGATAGTCTATCATTGCTAAAATAGGAACGACTAGCGCTTATTGTTCTCGTGTAGCTTTGCGTGAATTTTAAACAAACCACTCTTTCATTTGTTTAAAAAAGAAAGAGCGAACAAGAAACCATATTTATTAAATGGTAGTGTGGTGACAAAAAATTTTAAAAGATGGCTTTTGAGACTAGAAATGAATCTTGAAGCATTCTATTTGAACGACATTGGTCTTTAGGGCAATTGATTGACTGATTGTTTGGATTTTGGAAGTAAGTATAAAGTTACACAATGGGCTATTTGTGCTCTGCCCACAACAAAAACCCAGGTTTTAGTAGTGTGATTCCGCAGTCATACCACTGTGCTATTGGGGGGCTAGCAATATCGAAATCGAATTCTTATCAGTTTGTGTTTAATTAAACTCATCATATTTCTTTTGCATTTAATTACATTATGATACACAAATATACATACTAACTACTGGTGATTTTAAAAATTGATAATTTCTACCTGATTTCATACTAATGAGATAGATATGGAAGTCAACTGGTGAACAGCACCCACCCACGACTCTTGGGCTACCCTAATAGAATAGTTGGATTTGGCCATCAACCTTATAATTTACCCACGCCCCTATAGTGCGGAGCGCAATCTTTTTGTGGCAATGAGACCAAACCACGTTCCTTCGGATACACAGCCCAGCACGCTAGCCACCAGGCCACTCACGGCCCCTAAATTAGAGATGGATATTTATATGTCTTGTGAAGTTTATAAAATAGCTACTTTTAGCCTATATACATATATTGTTTGCATCTTGTGTCATTCAAGCTGAAGAAAATATGAAATTCTTGGTCACTTTATTGAGTACAACTTGCTTTCTCTCCTAAGCCTCTTAAGAAACTGTTTCTGCTATACATACAAAGATAACTAAAACACAGGTTTTGATGGTAGTTGCTATAAAATATGTTAGTTGAGTAATGCAATAAAAATAACAAAAACATTCAGTCTAAAATACAAATACCGCACTTATAATATTTACAAACACTTAAGCTTCCTTTATATTAAAGGGTCATCATAAACAGACCCAAACTCTTGCAATACATGTGTGAATAGAAATAATACTGGATCAAAAATAGGTTATATATATGTATATATAGTTCTCTTTGTGCTGGAAGTTATTAAATATTAATTTTAGATATTCCACTAATATTTTCAATAATTCAAGATAAAAAACATACAGAGACAGAGAACAGGTATAATATAACACTTACATAAGTGTTTCGACGAGACATTTTAGTCACAAGAAATCAAACATTCGGTAACAGAAATTCCTAACTCCGGTTTTTCGGTACTCCAATTATATTCAAAGTATTCTGTGGACTTAGTGAACTGTTGGAAAGCAAGCTGTTGGACACCAGAAACTGTTATGATATTCAGCTCTTGGCGGAGTTACAGTGAACGGCATATTTTCGTATGGTGCCACAGATTATTACTTAAATAAAACGTATCAGGCCCAGCCGCACGTAGCGCTGTACACTAGTTTAACGTAGGCAGAAACAGAGTAGGATTTGGCAAGCGTTGGTTTGCTGAGATGGCGGATATATGCCCCTCCGTGCTTCCCGCTAATTTTAGAGCAAAAACTGTGATCTCTTTACGTCACACTGGTACACTCAAGTTGATGTAACGTTCAAACCTTCCATTTTGTAAGTTAACTTTTAATTACGATAAAAAATAAAGAAAACCACTGTTAAGTTTTCAATAAATAGTGGAAAGTCTTCTTCGAAATTACATTTTTTGTTGTATAATGTGACACATGTTAATCAGTATAACACCATTATAATCACAGCTAGGTCTGTTTAGGTCTATTTACCTTGGGACATAGGGAAACGAAGTGGAATTTTTATATAATAATAACTAAATCTCATGGAAGGAATAACTGAATGCAGTTATTTTATGAAGCAATACAATTAATTCCAAAATTTCCAGGATACCTTGCTCATCTTTTGCAGCTAATACATCACAATAATATTTTCTTCGAAGACGTTCGGCGAATCTCCGACGGATAACAACTGATAATACTCGTTCTACCCAGTGAATTGTTATCTCATTTCTCTAAACGGGCTACTTGATGCCATGTTTTTATTTTATTATTTCGGAACGACCAACAACATTTTGTTCTTTCGGTAATGAATGAAATCTTTGGAAGACTAAGTATGAAGTGTAGCGTGGTGCGTGACAGGTTGTTGCTTCAGTTATAGTCCAACACCAAAACTTACGTAGAATGCCATTCACTTTATCTACTAGTTCCAATAGACGGGCGCTCTTGTCATGGATGTCTCATAGAAAACCTCACACTCTCAATCCCAGCGCCTGCGCTGCATTAGATCTTAGCCGACCCAGAACAGATGAGCCCTATTTACTCAGAACTTACTCAAGTGATGCTTAAAATAGCTACAAGGAGAGTCATATGAAAGACTGTAAAGCAGGATAACTGGCTACATCTACACTGAAAATTATAACGTTCGTAGGAATAAATCTTCCGCGTTAATTATTACAAATTTACGGATTTTACAATTATAAATAATGTTGAATACAAATTATAAATAATGTTGAATACATTTAATCGCATTTCAAAATAAATTGCTACTCTTTCATGTTTAAAAACTGATTGGAATGTTATGTATTTTTCGCTGAGTAAGTAAATGCACGTAAAGTTACCACAAAAACACAGTAACTAGGTAACAAAGTAGAACTTTAGTATAAGGTGACTTGAGGCATAAAAACTCCAAGAGGTTTCCGATTTCCTTAATTAACTTTTTTAGATAAAGTAAACTTAAAAACTTTAAAAGCAATCCTAGATGTATTAAAACGTCTAATTTCAAAATATTCATGTATGTGTCTAATAACGGGAAGTCAACAGAAATGTCCTCCTTTAACAAAAGTTAATGTCGCATATTTTACTTTGCAGTTACGTAACCCAACCACTAAGGATGGCGTATTTAACTCTAAACTGGAGCTTGCGAGTGAAAAGACACAAATTATTAAAGTCACTTGTGAACACGATATTGTTGAAGAAAGCATTTTTGTTCGATTCAGTTACAAACATTAAGTGCAATAAGGCCTAAGATTTGTTTGTTGGCTTAAGTGAACGGGGATCGAATTCCGGATATTAGCGTTATAAGTTCGTAAACCCATTAGAGACAACGTGGTTAAATATCGAACGTCTTCAGTACGATTAAGATGTTGGTTTCTGAATAAAATTATGTATTTGTTTTTTGGCTTAAACCTGGATTATAGCGCCGTAAGTCTGTAACTTACCGCTTGTCCACTGAGGTAAAGATATAATCCTCTATTCCATATTAATATGAAGAGGACAACACTTTAATTGGATTTTAATTATCAATATAGGATATGTTATTCTCATTAATTTTAAAAATAAACCTTAAAACCGATATAATTAATATAAATTATGTTGATTTCTACCTCTGATGTTTGATGTACAGAATGTAATATAAACTAAAATACTCCAGTAAAAAAAAAACCCAACAGAAACATATTTTAATTGTGACTGTTTTTGCTGTGGATATTTGATGTAAATATATTTAACTGCTGCTGGTATCAGCCATGTTGAATAAGTTTAACTTACAATGCTGTCCTTTTACGTTAAGGTGAAAAAGACTTAATATCCCAACTCCAAATCGCATGTTTAATGCTCAAACCTTCAAAGATACATTAATCTTCATGAAATTCAATATTGGACATTTAAATAATACCTGAGGACACAGAATACTCTATTTTTATGCTGATTGTGAATCCAATAATTCTTGTTTTCTAACTGAAAACGCAATCTGCTGCTTTGAGACCCTTCAAGCGCTATCTATACTTCACCCATAACGGATATCGAAACCCGGATTGTAGCGTTGTAAGTCCCCAGATATACCGTTGTGCCACTGGGGAGGCCAGACACGAATGGTCCAAATTTCGAAATTAATGACGGCTATGCGCACAAAGTCGTTGTATAGCTTTGTGAAAAATTGTGTAATAAAACCAAAAGTGTTGTGCTGGTTGTACTGTCACGCAATTTGTTACCTCAAATCATGTCACCGAACACACTCGCTCTTGCAGCTTTGTTGATAAAAGAGTAGCCCAACAGTTGGCGGTGGGTGGTGTTGACTATCTGCTTTCATATAAACTAACATTTCACTACATAACAGTTACGTTACTCATTTCTGGACATCAAAAACGTTTTATGTGATATTTTGTGGAGCGGAAACAAAGCCATAACTGGCCACATTAATCCACATGGTTGTTTGTTCTTTTACGTGTTATGTTACTTCAGGCTGGGCATCAAACGAAGAATCACGTAGTATTGTATGACACAACATCACACCTAGAACTTCACCATGATTGACAATATTCATCCGTATGGTCTGTTCTTTTAGGTGTATCATTCGCCGTTATGCTACTTGAGGCTGGACATCACACAAAGAGTCATATGTTATTGTTTGATGGGCAAGGTGTGTTCTCTTAACATGATTTTCAAGTTACCTCCTGTTTCTTCTGAGTAAGAGACTGCTCATTTATTACATTTCATATTGTAAAAGTTTCCAGGTGGGACAAGTTCGTTATACAATTTTCTTAATATGTGATTAATTTTCATTCCAGGGGTGAAAATTAATATAGACATTATGTTAAGTTCTTATTTACATGTTAGTATGTTCCATGTTTCTGACAGAGGTATGCTAAAATGTTCTATATGAGCGATGGTATAAGTAATTAAATAGGTTTCCTTTATTTTCTGGGTCAAATGATCCCGAAATTTTTCACCCTAATAGCAAAAGAAACTTATGCCTTTCGATTATCCTGCTATCCGAAAGCAACAATTAAAACACTTGAATTTATAGACTGTATGAATTTCTAGAAAAATCTTTTTGAATATTGAACACCACTTTATCACACAACGCCTGAATGTTTTGAGTGGCACCATGAATAGATATATATAAATTAAAAGATTTGTCTTTCTTACTCTGGTTCAACATAACGTTTTTAGACTTTCAACCCAAATCACCCTTCTTTTACTTGTCTTAAATAGTTGTTGAGGTGGTTATTGAAAAATATGCGGAACTTATAAACAAAACTATATGTAGTTGTTGCTGTCAACGAATCTGTTCAATTCATGAACAAAACTATAGACTTGTTAAAAATGATTGTACACTTTGTAACAAATAAGATCATGAATCATTATTCTTGAGATGGAATACAAATACACTTAGCGCTGTCAAACTGAGAAATATGCGTTATATTAAACATCTGCATATGTAATTTGTATAATTAAAGAGGTTCTATGGTCATCATGAACGATTTATAATAACAGCAAACACTTTTATCAGACATCTATAGAAATATGTGTAATTGAGTACTTCACAAAGTATATATAATGACACAATATAAAACCAAATTATTATAAATAGCATCTGTAGCCTTATATCAGTTCATATTAAACATTCAGTACTAGATTGGCCCTCCTCATGCTCTAACAACCTCTGCGAAGCGACGCGACACGTTGTCGATGAAGTTCTTAATGTAATCCACCATGATTTCATCCTAACTCGACGCTGCAACTCAGCTACAATAGCTGGGATAGGGTCGTAGTTAGCAATTTATCGGATCAGTTCTTACCAACAGTTCTCAATGGGATTATAAATTGGATAATTTGTTTACTGTGGCAATCTTGTAACGTTCTCCTGGTCAAGCTAATCCTGTACAATACTCCCACTGCGGGCAATAGCATGCTTGTCCTGGAAAACAAAGGTATTGCCAAACCTTGCCCACGTATATGGCTGAAATATCGTCTTCATGTGATGCTTCAAAGACGCTATCGACGTTTTCCTGGAGGATACGAAGAACAATGTTTTCACTGTAATGAATAGCTGCCCAAATATGTACTACACAACCCACTTTGTGTTCCCTAGGGGAAATATAGTCTTCTTTCATATATTCTCCCGGCAAATGACATACCTACCATTAGATTCAACAGGCCAGGAACAGGACTCATCTGAAAAGATGACACGTTGTCAGTGTCCTAAGTGTAGATTTGCTTGTTGTCTTGCCAAAGTAACACGATGACAGCGATGAATTATGGTTAATATCAGTTTGCAGATAGCTCTTCTTGCAAAATGACCTTGTTTAGGTAGTCACCTATTCACTGTTCTTCTGTGTATCGTGGAATGAATGTATTTATACGATTCCTGTCGTAAGTTGTTGCAGAACTTTTCTTGACCCTGATGCATTAACTAGATCAAAGCAAAGTTATATGAGGCAGTAGTTTTTGGTGTTTTTCTGCAAGTTTCCTGGACCAAAGATTCCTGTGGTTCGACGATGTATAAGGATTCTGGCCACATAACACTGGGAGAACCCACTGTTCTGCAATGTCCGATTGATTCACAGCATTCCTGGACAATTGAACAATTTGACGCCTTGTAATTTCTGGCACTTGACGAGGCATGTCTTATACAAAATACATAGATATTGTCTGAACAAAGCGTTGATCTCTATCGAAGAGGATTATACCAAAATCACACTTTTTTTTCTACAAACCAGGTGATTGTGTGTGTGTTTTGACGAACAAATGTTCAAAACAGTTTTTACAGACCCGAAAACAACTTACACATCTTTGTCTAATCATACGCTACATTTTCTGTTACTAATTGCTATTTAATCAACAACTACTCCATGCAGGTAGACAATATCATCAATATATAACTTTAGGCAGACATATTAGCCAAGACTGTAGGAATTACAGCAATTTATTTTTACGTTCAGATTATTGTCAAGTACTTTCAACTAATAAAGAAAACTGCAACTGTCTAAAGGAACACGTCGGTACAACCAGAGTTCAATAACAACAAAAACTAGTTATTCAACAATAAGAACACCTTAAATAACTTTTCGCAATCACTAAAACACAGTTAATAAATACGTGCATACTCAGGACTTTATTCTAATGTTAATAACTAATTTACTATAAAATCGGGAAGAAAAACCAGAAGAAGAGAAATCTAATTCCAAACAATACACAACACAATCTTTCAAAGTTCCTTTCACTACTAACAACAATATCGAGTGACGAACAGCTATAACTACATCGTTCACTAACTATCTTGTGACGCAATTTATGAATCGCATGCCATTTTGTTCGGTCACGATGGTACGTCTCATGTGATCATAAATTTACATATTGCTACATTAATAATATCGTACATCACCCCCAGGAAAAGTGGCGTTTGTTTCATGATACGTATTTATTCTAAACACAAATTATTAACTTGAAGATGAGTTGGTGTTTTAATGTAAGTAAAAATTAATAGCTAAACTAAATGATAAAAGGAATGTTTAAAGAATCACAAACAAAACCATAACCATGAACATAGATTTTGTTATCTTACAAATCTATAAATTGAAATAGTTTGTCCTACCTTGACTTTATTGTATTTTACGAGGGAAGGTAAAGTCAACTTATAAAAAAAAAATATATCAGTTTCTGAGATTTCCAAAAAGAGAATCAATTGTGAAGAACATTTGTCCATAGATGAAATATATACTTAATATGAAAATCGTCTACAGGTGAGATCAAAGAATGGATTTTGTCTCACATAAAATGGCCATTTGTTCATTCAAGTTAAACAGTTCTTTGCTACCAAAGCTTTAAGAATTTTATTAAAACTATGTTAAAGTTGTTTACTCAGTTAATGAAAATTGACAGGCATGTGAGACTCGAGTCTTATGTCTGGTAACATCAGGTTGAAGCAGACAAGTTTTTGGTGGCCGGTGCTAGAAGCGTTAGTTTGTCCTGAGAAGAGAGCTAATTGATGAAACTTTGTAGAATGGATAGCAATTGCCTGTTGTGGAGACACAAGTGTTGAGGACGGCATTTCGATAGCCTTCCGCCTGAAGACAAAAGGCAGATTTGTTTTGTTTGTTTGTTTTGGAATTTCGCACAAAGCTACTCGAAGGCTATCTATGCTAGCCGTCCCTAATTTAGCAGTGTAAGACTAGAGGGAAGGCAGCTAGTCATCACCACCCACCGCCAACTCTTGGGCTACTCTTTTACCAACGAATAGTGGAATTGACCGTCACATTATAACGCCCCCCTCGGCTGGGAGGGCGAGCAAGTTTGGCGCGAACCCGCGACCCTCAGATTACGACCCTCAAACCCAACTTAGAAAACTACTGTTTTAGGTCCTTAAGTGACACTTACTATTTCTTTTTAATTCATATCATCATCCATAAATAAGCACCATCAGCGTTATGCTAGTTAACTCTTTTGCTAAAGTTGATAATAATAAAGCTTGATTTTTATCTCATACTCTAATAAACCATGTACATGTTCCAGTTTAATTAATTAGTTAACATAACATAAAATTGTTAGTTAAAATAATTTATATACGTGTACTTATATAAATATTGAAATGGATTGACACTCTTTGTTGTTTTTCAGAAATCTTGTACTACTATCTCTGATGAAATTGCAATGGCGAAACTTTGACTAAAAAATGTTTTTACTTTATGTTACCATTCTCTGTAGAGTAAAGGTCGTTTTTACTAACTTTATTGTTAAAATATTCGAAAACATTTACTGTGTGCTACGAAATGTGTTAGTTTTCTTTTTTACCTATAGAAACCGTTTGGGCGACTTTATAATTATAAAAAATGAAGCACTTCAAAACGGCAGTAAAGTTAATTTTAGTGGAAGAGAATCAAGATAGTCAGATAAGACATAGTTGGCACGAATTAACCTAGAAAATCTAATGTTACAGAAAGATTTCATCTCTTGAGTAGCTTCCAGCAGTCAAGACACAGTCTCTGTTCTTTTTCAGGCATCTAAAGGACAACAGTAAGTTTACTGGTTTACAACTCTACCATTCAGGGTTAGATTCAATTGTTACTTTTATTCATATGTTGTAAACTGTAAATTTATGCATACCCGAGAATCTGGCACATCGTTTCAATATTTATGTTGTTTATCTGCTAGCTAGGCAATATTACAGAAGGTTTTCTGATCGAATGTTTAATGTTATAGGTCTGCAACAAAGCATACACATCTCTACTTTCTTTTACATAAAAGTTTTAATACCCATACCAGCCGACTTGAGATACACTGTTACTTCAAGTGGGCTTCTCGTCATCACGAGGTATATAGATGTTTGAAAAATTCGAGGATTATTGAAATCTAAAAATTAAAGTCTTGTCCCATAAACAGGAAATTTGATCTATTACTACCTATCCTTACAAGCGGAAACCAAGCTATAGTCGGTTTAATTAGGTTATGTTCCTTGAATCTATTATCGTAAAGCCAATAAAAAGAATTTGTGAGTTAATAAATTTTAAAATTTAATTTGATTAGATTATCTCAGAACTGATTGCAAGAAAACAACCATTAATTTCTATATCATATGACAGAATAAAGCTATATCCCAAGTAAAACGTAGTCAACACTCCTCACCATTTGTGTAACAATTAAACCAGTTTATTTGCTGTTTCAATAATATTAATTGTAGGCCTCTGCTTGTGAATGATTAAGTTTTGTTTGGTGAATCTGTGACACAAACAATGTCTCATTGGAGAAAGTCTCACCGGACCACGTCTCACTGGACAAAGTCTCACCCAAATATTTTTTTTATAGCCTACGTTTTTATTTATTTTTAACTTCCTTTTTTGAAGACATCTTAAAAGTTTCTTTGTTTGCAATTTTAGGTTTGCTTGTTTGTTTCAAAGTGAAGACTTAATTATGCCAGAAAAATTACTTCAAAATAATGTTTATTTCTAAGTGAGAATATAATCAGGTAGTAATTATAAACTTTGATAATTACAGCTTATATTTTCAGTATGAGAAATTACACTGTTGCAAAAAAATATGGCACTTTGTTACATAAAATTGACGTTTCATTAGAAAGAAATAGTTATATTTCAATAAAACAATTGTCAAACACATTTTTCATTCGAATACAAGAGACTAAAAATTTTCAAAAAATGATTGGAAAAATACAAAACACACGAAATAAACTATTTTTTCTCAACACAAAAAACTATGATGAGTCAATTCATGTAAAGAAAAGTGTTGTTGTTTTGAATCAGGCACAAAGCTACACAATGGGCTATCTGTGCTCTGCCCACCACGGGTATTGAAACCTGGTTTTTAGCGTTTTAAGTTCGCAGCCATACCGCTGAGCCACTGTGGGCAAAGAAAAGTGTAACTGCGCACAATTGAAACATTGTGCAAAAACGCTTCTTGAATGTTTATATAAGTTAGAGAAATTTTGGTGGTTGCCTATTTTGATTACCACATTCAAGTCCTATAATTTATCACAAATTATGCGCCTCATGCTTCATCAAAATAATGCCAAATTTTTGCAAAAGTCTATATTTATGAATAGGAATACAACATCAAAAGTTTGTTTTAAAGCGAGAGTCGGTGATCATGGAGGTGAGACATTGTGTATCGGGACAATCTAGTTTGGTGTTTTTTTATGAAAATCATTATTAGAACACTGCCTACTTTAGATCATAGGTGTATTGATGACACATTTATAGTCTTTGAGGGCCCTTTTTAAAATTCCCAATTTATTTAATATTTGAACAGTCGAACTGGTAGTGTAAAGTTTATTGTGGAACATCAGGAAGACAATAAAATTCTATTTTCGGACACTTTTATCATTATTAATAATAATGGCCACTTCAACCGTCAAGTGTAATAAAAAAAAAAAAAAAAGACGTTTACAGGGTTGTACTTTAATTTTTATTCCGAATGTGTTTGAGTAAATTTGTTGTCAAAATACAATTTTATTGTGCTTGAAAAATATCTAACACGTTTGAGGTTTGTATAAAGAATTGAGTAATATCAAAGAAACCTTATGCGCAAAAAAATGATTTATCTAAGATAGAATATTTCGTAATTATTTGAATAAATGAAGTGTTAGTATACCAAGTATATGTAACGTTTCTCGGCCCGGCATAGCTAGGTGGTTGAGGCGCTCAAATCATAATCCGAGAGACACGGGTTCGAATCCTCGTCACACCAAACATGTTCGTATTTCCAGCCATGGGTGCGTTATAATCCTACAGCCAATCCCACCATTCGTTGGTAAAAAAAATAGTCCAAGAGTTGGTGGTGGACGGTAATGACTAGCTACCATCCATTTAGTCTTACAATGCTAAATTAGGAACGACTGACGCGGATAGATAGCCTCGTGTAGTTTTGCGCGAAATTCAAAAACAAATAGTGTGACGTTTCTGAATATCCTGTTGTTAGCAGTCTATCACACAGACGTAATTATTCTTTAATTATTAAAAATCAGGTAAAATGTGATTTAAATACATTTCTAATGTGTTTAAGCCTAAATGTCGAGTACTTTTTCGTAAATTACGGACCATATTCCCGCTTGACAGTCATAACTTATAAATCTATCGGGAAGGTTATGTCAGTTGTGCTAAAAGCAGATATCTAATTACTACAAGTAAAAGAACATTTAAACCTAAAGTCACCTATTATGTGAAGTGTAGTTGCACCTGCCTTAGGAGAATGTTATGTTGCTTATTCTCATTGGTTTAAGATCTTAGCAAGGACCAATGAAGAACAGATAATCCAATTAAAAGAGCGGCCTGGCATGGCCAAGCGCGTACGGCGTGCGACTCGTAATCCGAGGGTCGCGAGTTCTAATCCCCATCGCACCAAATATGCTCGCCCTCCCAGCCGTGGGGGTGTATAATGTGACGGTCAATCCCACCATTCGTTGGTAAAAAGTAGCCCAAGAGTTGGCGGTGGGTGGTGATGACTAGCTGCCTTCCCTCTAGTCTTACACTGCTAAATTAGGGACGGCTAGCACAGATAGCCCTCGAGTAGCTTTGTGCGAAATTCCAAAACTAACTAACTAACTAACTTTATGAAAGCAATTGTTTCTAAAAACTGACACTTTTTAAATCAAATTTACGTGTTTCCAGTTTTTACACTTTCATTACGTAGATGTTATGAAACAATTAATTTTAAGCAGTATCTTTACGATGGCTTATTAAATAAATCTTCCTAGTTGAAGGGCTGAAAGGGCGAGCATATTTGGTGCGACGGGGATTCGAAGCCGGGAACCTCGGATTATGAGTCGAACGTCTCAACCTACCTGGCCATGCTGGACCTATAAGGGATTAAGTACGTTTTATTAAAACAACTTTAGATTTTTGTTACAAGTTACAGTACTTGTTGCCTCGTCCAGCAATGTTTTATCTGATGACTGTGCATCTTTCGAGTGTAGTTTCAATTTCAAAGGGCTCCGACAGAAGGCTCTTACTTACAGAGATTGTCACTCCTCCATGCATGTTTTCCGTAATCCATCTAATGTATGAAGATGGTAGTTTTCTAATGTCCATTTCAATAGTCTAATTGCACAAAAGATCCATAGTTGATGTGTTTTGCGGGTTGATTGGTATGTTTTCGTAAAGAATATTATGAATACCAGTTTTATTTTCTATTTACTTCAGATATGCGAGTACTGAAATGTCTTGGAAGCAGTTGTGTACACTTGGCCTGCATCATTTTCTAAGGAAAAGTTTTTTCTTTTATTGTGCAGTGTTTTATTGCCTGATACTCGTGAACGGCTTTCGTCACTGACCTTCGTATTGGTGAATTTTTACTTGTTGCAATATGTTGCACTTTATTAATTATGGCTGGGGTACGACTTCTTGCAGGGGCCTTCCTGGATGGTCTTTGTTTGCTGTGTTGATGCATATTCCTTTGTTTTCAAATACCATAAGCACAAGAAGGTATTCCTGTCTTGAAAATTCTAAATAATTGAATCTGAACACATTTTTATGACCTGAATATATGGATACATTGTGTCGGAAAATTTCGTTATATATCCTTTCCCAGATGTACAAGTTTTCGGTGGCGAAATTGCTTACGAAGGGCCAATGTCAAAATGAGGTTCTTATACAATCTGTTTCACAACAACTTCATCAAATGTGATTATTACGTACCTTGATGGTTTGCGTATTTAATCATTTCAATCTAAAGTAGTGAAAAAGGAATAGTTTTTATGCAAAATAAACATTTTATTGGCAGAAGTGTTCTCATTTCATTGAGAAATGACCGAGTTTTTAACCTAAATGTCGATCATTGAAAATATTAATCTTTTCACGATTCAATTCTCTTCGAAAATAGTTTCTTGGGTAGTGAGGCAATTGCACAAATTAATTATTAGTTTACATAAATAAGTGGAACATAGAAGCATCCGTTAAATTTTATGCTTTATTACTGTTAATTAGCACCATCTTTGAATCTTTTTTCACACTGAGGATAAAACAAAATCTCCAAGAATTTAAAATAAAATACAGTTTTAGCTAAATACAAAACATTCCTAGACTTCCCCCCTCCCCCAACAGCAAACGTTAAGCAGGTTGAATGACGTCAAGGATTGTAACGTTTGAACATGCAAATAGTTACTGGCACGTTTTATACGTTTTTATTTTTGTACATTCTATTGACTACATTATTGTTGGAGTCAGGTGTACCGTGTGATGCCAAGTAACCTTCTTTGGAAATCTTATTTTGATATGACGACATCAAGTAAGAATATTATGTAAATAATAGATCATAACTCGAAAATAAGTGAACCTAGGTGTAAGCCAAACCACACAATAAAATAGAATGAATTTAAGGTTTACGAACAGCCGCTATTTATGCAGATTTCAAAATAGATACCTGAACATTTTTTTAACTCTACCTCCGCTAGCAGTGGCATTTCATTCAATGAAAATATTGCTATTAAATATCGTGTGGTAGCTATTAAGCATTAAAAAATATGTTATATTAAGTAGAATTTTTTACTTCAGTCCGATGTCTTAGACGAATAGTGACTAAGAAACAAACCCATCTGTTTTACCACTGATAATTAAGTGTTAGCCTCAAACAAAATAAACTTATTATATCCGTTTTTCTTCCAGTGTACAAGTGTACATCGTCAAATAAATGTATAGGCAAATTGGGAAAAAATATTCTTGCTTTTCCATGCAAAAGCAGCGACTTAAGATTTAATGACATTGTAATTAAACATATTAAAAAAGTTGCTTTAAAAGTAAGAAAACGGAAAGACGATATTAATAGATATCGTTTGAACAACAATATGTAATAATGTTTCCATGTGAACTACCGTGACAGTTTAGTGTTAAAATACACCAGATGAGCACTTTGGAAGGTCACCATTTGGTATCATAATAACCTGGATTTGGCGTGATATTTTCTAGATATTTGATGGAAGCAGGTTTGGTTTGTTTTCAATTTCGCGCAAAGCTACACGAAGGCTATCTGCACTAGCCGTCCCGAATCTAGCAGTGTAAGACTAAAGGGAAGGTAGCTAGTCATCACCACCCACCGCCAACGCTTGAGCTACTCTTTTACCAACGAATAATGGGATTGACCGTCACATTATAACGTTCCTACAGCTAAAAGGGCAAGTATGTTTGGTGTGACTGGGATTCGAATCTTCAACCCTCATATCACGAATCGAGTGCCTTATCCACCTGGCCCAATGCAAACAGGACATTATAAAGTCTGCAAAAAGTGTGTGGGGTAAGATTTGAAAAGGAATGCATTACAGGGAATAAATCTAACACTAAAAGTAATGGAAATAATTCAGTACGGGCCAAAAACAAATAACGCACTGGGTCTTAGCGATGGTATCTGATTGGCTTCTAAGTAGTGACTAAAGGTAACTCTGGATACTGGAGTAAGGAAGAACACGTATTGGAATGCCAAGACACTGTATACCATACTTTTCTATGTAAGTGATAAATCACCTCTATTAGTAATCGTTCTTATTATTGATATTTATGAGGAAACTTCCAGCTCATACTAAGTTGTACAAACCTTTGCACCACCCTTCCATTTGGGACCTATCACACTAGAACAGAGATGACCTGAAACGACACCAAACAAGTATTAGCCTCGTTAGATGATCTCTTTGGTGTATACGACTCCAGTCTGATGTGACGATTAATGCAAGTTTTCGATTATTTTAATCATGTCAAACCAGGACGTTAACTAAAACGCAGAACGAAAGTTTTTTTTTTTAAATAACTGAATAAAGACATTATTTCCCGTTATAAGAGGATAAACTCCAATAATTTTAATTGATACTGTGCAATGTATGTTAAACTATATTATTTAATTTTAGTTATTCATAGGGGAGTACTGTCTACCAGCAGATAACAAATGGTGACAAAGGATTATGGTGATATTCCAGACTCAATAATAATAATATTATAGTCTGATGACGGTTTGACAAAAGAAAGTGATTGTAGCCACTGTGATACTTTTTAAATCAGCTGCAGAAAATAGGAGCACATTGAATTGGTGTATTATCGGCTTTTAAAAGCACACTTATCCCTAAAGCTGACAATAAAACGTGCCAATGATGTACAGGTACACTAAACGGTATAACTTGTTAGCATTGTTGTGAAAATCTAAAAACAGGATCAAGTCTTATCTTTTCCACATTTATTTGACAAGTAATACAGAAAAGGGGTGAAGCGTAACTTAGTCACATTACATGTTACACTTATTCACTGTCAACACTTGTTTTTGCGTTACACTGATATAAAGTAAAGTAGTACTCCTGAAACCGAAAGTGAGCCCTGATACTTGTAAAAAACTAAAATCGTGTAAACAAAAATATTTAGTTTACACCCAAAGTTAAGTGATTTTCATAAGCAAACTCTCAGTTTCAGAGAACAACTGTTTGCAATCTATCGTGTATATATATATAACTATACACAAAATATTGAGTGGTACTGTAGGGTTATTTTTTTTTAAAGCGTAATTTAAAAAGACCAACCCTGGATGTAGACCAAATGTCTACAATAAATATTAAGACATAAAAAATGAAAGTTTAAAGTTATGGATGTTTGGATGAGAGTTAACGTGATTGTAATTTTTAGTCAATAAGGAAGCACAATTTAAAAGACATGCAAAAACAAATCAGGTAATGTATGATCATTTTTATTCTCAGTGCTGACAGTACATTATTACTCTACGTCTATTAAGACGAACTGTAATTCAGTGCTTTTAAGTTTTCAAGTATCCTAATATGAATTTTTTTTAAAGCAACATATATTTTGTAGCAATATAAGTATGATAGAGAGAGCACTTTATTTGATATTCAGTGATGCCACTGTACTCTGGATTTAACAACAGTGCAACTATTTTATACAACTGCATGCAATAAAATTCATTACTTTTACCCATTACATACTAAAATCAAAATATTTTTTGTTAAACAAATGGAACATACTGATTACATCATTACACTAAGTTCACTTGGCAACTAACAACAGTTTTTAATTTCAAGATTTAGGAAGAACAAGATTAAAGCAAACTGGTATCATCAATCTATTTAGTATTTAATTATAACTATGTTCATAAAAGTGTTTTTATGACAACTTTTAAAAAACAACCCTCTTACTTGATGAAGGACAACTGATAAAGCCTTTAAATAAGAAACCTAGACATTTGATTATTAAAATCTATTAAAAAATACTAAAACTGACATTAAAAGATGCATACTAATTCAGTAGAATTGCACATTCTACACTAACCAAAACTTTTCTACATTCATACATACAATGTAAGAAGCAAGACCTGCCTACTAAAATAAGCAGTCTCAATATAAAACAACCAATCTGTGGTTGACATCTATTTGCTTTCTACGTGGGATCTAAGTATGTACTTTACTTTAAACAGCTCTAATCCAAACTTAGAATATTTAACAGAAACCAACACTAATTTTATAATGAAATCCAGGAATCTCAAGTTATTTTGTCAACTTTTATACACACAAACCTCCATTTTTTTTGCTGTACATTTCTGAATGGTTAAGTAATAATGTATTTCGAAATGCAGAACAATATTCTTATGTTTGCCATAAACATATAACAAATACATTTTACATAAAATTCAAATGACCATGGAGCAAAAAACAAAAAAAAACTTTGTATGAAAGTAGCTATTATAGCAAATAAGAACTTTAGTTAAGTAATATTTATAAGCAGCTGTTAACTACTGAACCTAAAAATGTTTTTACTTCAAATGAAAACTAGTGACAAGTTCTACAACTAAAATTCTGTAACAGTGCCAGAAATAAGTTTAGCAGTCTTATTATTTTATAATAAGTATTTCAATATTCATGAATGTAAGAAAGGAGAGCTTTATTCTATAATGAATACATTGATTCATATATTAAGTAGCTTTCTGTTTTAGAGTATTTACATGTACATCATACTTTTTAGTCTTGTTAAAATGCTCATTGTACGTTTGATGTTATAAAATTGGCTAGCATGTACAAATCTTCACAGCATACTGAAAGAAAGGTGCATCTTCGAGTCAGTTTTAACTAATAAAAACAATCATAAAAGCACCTTAGAAATGTGAGGCTTGTCAGAGTAATGTGTGTGTTCAGAGAAATTAAAACATTTTGATGAAAGTCAAATATATATCTTAAATAATGTTAGCTTCTTTGGAAACTTAGCCTATTATCTGCACAAAATGTTCAATACACTTTTTAACTATTAAACTTCATTAAGTTGCAGTAATGTTTCACTATATAAATAAATTTCTGTAATAAATTCCTGGGAATGAAACAAAGATATTACTTATGGTACTTTAAACATTTACTTATGTTTGTAGAAGTACAATAAAATTTTGTGTATCTGTAGGAACAACAGTTTAAAGGTATTTAATGAACACTGAGCTATGGTGTGCAAATTTACCTGAAGCCTCACAGATCCTAGATACAAAATTAAATGTGTGTGCAGTGGCATCCAAAGAAATCAAAAATGAATAAATCTTGTCCAAAGTACATTTGTTTAAATGACAAGTCGGATTTATTTTGACATAGGTGAAGAAAAACCATGAAAATTAGAGAAACATTATTAAAATCATAAAGAAATTGGACAACTTGTATAACCTGCTATGTTTTACTTTAGTCTCAGTATCTTATTTCTTTCTGTCAGTTATTTGTTTTATAATCTATCTGTTCAAAATAAGTTATCTTGAATGAAAAACCCTAAACACGTCAAATTTATGGAGGCAAAATATGTGCTGGCCTCCCTTTCCAGTGCATTTGTACATGTACTAATTCCCCAATAAACACTGTTCCTGAAATGTGCAGGAAAGTATCACATTACAAGTAGTGCTAAGCTATCATGCCTATGATATTCTTTGAACTGAGATAATGGTGTAATGTTTTGAAACTACATAGTTATTTTCAAGAAACATGTACTAAATTAAACAGATCATCTTAATCTCAACATTACCTGTGTGCAAGATGACACACATTGTAACTTCTGTGTTTTCTAAAAAATTCAACTTTAACCTTCTTTCCATTTTTTCCCCTTTTGTTATTTACAATCATACATTCTATGTGAATCTTATTCCCACATAATACACTATGTGTCACAATCTTCTACTTAACTGCCAAAGAGCTGAGACATGAGAAAATATCTTGGGTAATTACCAACTAAAATATTACACTGCTATTATCTTACCTCCACATAGTGCTTTTCCAGCTTTGTACAATAATATTTTCTCTTTCAACCCACATGAAGTACAGAGGAAATATGGAATGTGATAATAATCTTCTCTTTGAATTAAATGTTAGTTTGAAAATATTAAATCAGAATGCCATAATCTTACTTTTACCTTGCATATAGATTGCCCTCGCCAAAATGGAGAAAAAACCTGAGGTAGTAAAGAGGTATGTATCCTTCATAGAGAAAAGAAAGCAGAAGTGGCCTTTCATAATTAACATACCAAATAGAGATGTAAGACCCACAGAAACGTGGAGAGGATAATACCACTAGCCTGATCAAATGAGGTAGATTACTGGAACCTAAGTACCTTAAAAAAACTCATTTCTGACCTAGAAAAAAAAACACCAAACAGATTAAAGATCCAGTTGGAAAAAAACACTGAGATCTTAACTACACAACTAATATGAAACCTGGAAATAATAAGTTAAAAATGATAACAAGGACTAGAAGCACAGAATATATTTTTAAAATGCTTACAAGGTGATCATGTACATTTCTATCTTCATTCTCAGTTAATTAATCTTTTACAGTTAATTGTCTTCCATGGTTGCAATAGTAAGTTCAATATCATGACACTCACCTGTTCTTCTCATCAAGCAGATGTAACAGCATTAAATTCTTAAGCACAATGTACCCAACAAGTGATCCTAATCACTAAGTACCCATGACACAAGTTTACCAATCAGTTACCAAAGCAGGCAAGTAGTCCTGCAAGTTTCTATTGCTATGGTTTTAAAAATCAAGCCAAGCACAAAGAAGCCATTAACATATAAAGACAAGTTGCTAAGCTATAGAAAATAGGGTTCAAGCTAATACTGATGACAAGCCAGACATATACACAATATACACTTCACAAACTTAATCTAGTTCACAGCATCTCAGTAATTACAGTACTTGTGTTATCCCAGCTGAGCTGATATTGGGTGAAAGGCTTTCTTAGCACTGGATATAGAAGATACAGTGTGGTTGACATATTATTATACCTTTTCCTCTAATCTCACTCATTAGTTCATATAAATAACATTTGCAGAACCTAAAGCACTCCACTTTCAAAACAACTTCAACAAACATAATTAACTATATGCAACAATATTTTCAGTCTCAAAGGTTAAGCATGTTATGAATCAAACCTTCAGAACAGTGGTACCAGGTGCCAGGCTTACTAGAAAAGCAATTGTTACTTACATGTAAGAAAAGGATATGGAAATTGATAAGAATTAGATTAATAAAACAAAATGGCCATGTGTTTAGTGAGAAAACTAGTGAATTGAACAATGAATTAAATAACACTGTAAAAACCTTTACAGTAGAAAAACTATAATTGTAATAATTAAAGCATGTTGATCCATATTATCAGGTTATCACCAGGTAAAAGTTGCAATCAAAAACAAAGATGAATTTTACAGAGTATCATTTATGTTAATATACATAAAGGGGAAGTCTTGGATGACTTTATCAATAATGTTTAGTAGGACATCATTTTGAAATGAAAAACTGTTACAAATAATCTTTAAGGAGATAAAATGGCAATATGAAATATGCTTCATAAATAAATTCATAAAATTTTAATGGGATTAAAATGAGCTTATCAGCCCATCAAGGATGTCTCTTCCAGGTCCCAACTATAACCCTATAACTATCCTTTACTACTCGAGTACCATCCAACCTTTCTTGAAACTCAAATTTTCTGTCTCTACCACCCTTGATGCAGCTCATTTCAAAAGCCAACCACCATATTTGAATGGTAATACTGTCCTAAGTGTAGAAGACTTATTTTCTATTGTTTTCATGGCTAAACACAAAAGTGTTTAATGAATCTATTATAGATAACCCTCAATAATCTTAAACACCTTAATAAAATCCTTCTGACCCTTCTCCTCTTCAGAGAAAAAAGTTTAGAAATTTTAGTTTCTTCTCATAGGATACTCTTGCTATCTTGGGTAGCATTCTAGTGGTTCTTCTCTGAACCTTCACCAACAATTCGATGTCTCTCTTGAGGAAGGGAGCTCAAAACTGTACACAGTACTCTAAACAAGGTCTCACAAGCAGTCTATACAGAAAAGCAATAATATTTCTATAGATGCTACCCAAACCGCTAGCTACAATACACTGTTTAGATGACTAAAGTGATTTTTTCAATCACAATACCGAGACATTTTTCTTTAACTACAGTACTTAATGCACTCCCATTTAAACTGTGAAAAACCTATACACATTACAGAGGTAAGAACAAACTGGATTTAGCTCTAGAACTTTCTCTAAGGCTAGTTTACCAAACAAAAAGAAACTACTTGAAGTAAAATACACCCTTAGGACTCATCAGTTTGATGCTGAAAGAACATAAGGTGATGGTGGTTTCAGGGCCACTAATATGGTCTTCCAAAAAGTCTACAGACTGTTTGAGTGTACAGTCACTGGTTACATTCAATTTGGGATGATACAAGAAGAAAATTATCAGTATATTCTTAAACAGGACATGAAACTGTGAATGGACTAACAGGTACAAAAAAGGAAAAAAAGACCTACTATACAAAAATACTGAATATGCAAATACATGGCCCCAGCAATTGAGTTATACATAACTCTTAAAAGAAAAAACATGAGAAATGGAATATCAAAAATACAGAATTCTCAAATTCACAAACACAACCAAGTGAATAATTAAATGACATACAGGACAAGAAATGGCTAATTGTTCCTTCAATACTGTTTCCTGTATGCTCTACTCCAGAGAAAAGTATTTGAATCCACTTTACTTTCACAGAAAATCATTTATCACCCTTCTCAACTGCTCATAGGTACTGCCTCAGTACAGAGGCTTTCAACCTTTATGCTACCATGGAACCCTATTGTATACACACACACACGAGAAACACATCATGTATGCTATAATTATTTCAGGTGAAATTGAAACAAAATTAGAATATTATGCTTAATATGTTTGAAGTTATCAATTGCATGAAAAAATATTTAACAACCTTAACCTCCCATAGTGTGAGAATTGTGACACCTTGTTCTCTAGTCATCACCTTTTCTCAAACTCCAAGAACTAAGATATTTGATATAAAATAGTCTCTACTGTTGTCAAGTTGATGTAACAGAAAATTTTTATACCTTCAAGCTTATCTGATAGAGAAATATAGAATAAATACACACACCCAATCATATGTTTTCTTTTACAATTTACTAATAGGTTTCCCTGATATTCACCATCATTACATCCATAATCAACAGAAATACTAAATTTCAACAAATTGAGTTTTTTTACATCACTTAGAGAGTGAGAAAAATCATGACAGTTACAAAACAGTCTTTTTGATACTACTATTGCAGGAACCCAAGTTGAGAAACCCAGACATAAATTAATCACCCTGTTAGAGAAACAAACCTATCTTAATTAAAGTCTCCTACATAATTTTAGAACCTTAAACTTTTGCTCTGTTGTTCCTATTATTTTGAGGATTCAGCATAAATAAAACAGAAGCTACTATGCCACATTCAACACAGTTGACAGCTATTCATTCTGTTAAGCAGATAAAACTGTCTTAGTTGTACCTTTGCTATTTTTTCCAAATCTTAAACCTATATCTAGCCATTCTATCGTCTCCAGAATACAGTACAAATAAATCACACAGTCTTATAAATTTTAATATGATCAACTGTAGTAGCCTTGCTCTGAATCATCACCAGTAAAGCAATATTCTTTCAGATAAATTTGTTTGTTGTTAAGCACAATGCAACACAATGGGCTATTGGTGCTGTGCTCACTCCAAGTATAAAACTCCAATTTTAAGTGGGATAAAACTTCAGACTTCTTAGACAAAAAGTCACTAATTTTTATAACGAGTTCATAACCTCTTTGAGTTGTAATCAGCATGTCTACATATAAATCTTAAAACTACCAGTGAAAAACAGTTACTGAATATTCCAATTTCATTACGAGGAAGGCATGCCCTCCGATATTTTATCCTTAAGACGTAAAATTACAGGTAAAAACACTTGAACTTTCATATGACTCATTATTTCTCAACAAAAGTTGAGAATGGAAATGCAATCTTAATCCAGAAGGCTATTAGAACAAAAGCAGCTGGTTGGATATCAATTTATACTTACCTTCTTGAATAGAAACCTGTCTGATCAACATTGGATGCTGTGTTAGTTTAAGTTGTTAAAAAAGTGTATTATTACTATGTGCCAGTGTGCTCATCCTTTAGCTCTTTTGATAGAACACTTGCATGGTGTACTGGAGGTATCAGGTTTGATTTTGACATGAAAGGAAATGATTACCACAGAAGACATGGTGCTACCAGGAGGGTAGTTTGAGTTGTTAAAAAAGTTCCTGATTTGCAAAGTAGGTTAAACTTGCTTCAGTTGGAATAACTCTCAGCTGGTGTGTGAGGGGATCTCAGACTTAACTCTCATCTTAAGGGAAGAAACAAACTAAATTACCACAGTATCTGTATATTTGTAGTAGGAGGTTCAACTGAGACAAATTAAATTTAGGATTCAAAATGAAAAACTCAATAAATTAAGAAAATAATGGAATGCGCACACAAACAACTATGGAATAGTTGCAAAAATCACCATTACATTATGACTACAGTGAAAATTAAAATAGTTTGTTCCACAAAATGCCAGGAAAAGTTTTTCAACAAATCGGCTTCCCACCCAAGAAAGAAGATCCGTTTGTGGGCAGTACACCTCAGTTTGAAACATGCATATTGCCATTTTGTTGCAAAGAACTGAGACTGATTTCAGAAAAATAAGATTCAGATCTGAGTATGCAATAAAACTCTTTCAAGCATTTACATCTTTTGCCTATAACAAATGCTTTCAAAAATTACTGGTTTTGAACAAGCTTGTCTTTGACCTTTGTGTAACTAGTAGTGAATATGAGATCAAAGCCATTTGAACTCATTTACGTTTCTTCCACTAGAAGTCCAAATGGACTGTTTGGATAGAAAGTACAAATACTCCAACTCGGTGATGCACATCATTCAATAGCAAGTTCGAGTCAACCAGTTCTTTTATCTGTAAGGAACAAGAATTGCCGAGATCAGAAAATGCATGCCTTATGGATACTTGTGTAAAATTAAAAGTGATATAACTGCTTGTACAGAATGCATTTCCAACTTTAAATAGAGATTTATGGAAGAAAAGATGCCCATCATTCTGGAATTAGACAGAACAAGTACAAATTATGAGATACACAATGACATAGTGAGCTGGATATTGTAACAAAGACTGCATATAATTTATACAGTAAACCACTGGGTGGATCATCTGTGGTTATTAGATTCACTTAGAACAATACTATTGCTCAAAGAGCACCACAGTCTTGAAGTCTTCGATAACTTTTAAAGATACAACTGCCCTGCTATTCATAACACGTACTGAAATAACTGAATTGAGGAACACTTCACGTGTTGCTTAAAATTATTGTTCAGGTGTATAATCTTTATTAGTAATTTAGATATACAAAGTTTTGATTTGGTTTCATAACAAACCCTCACAATAATATGGATATGTATTCTGGTATGAGAAAGTATATATTGTGGGTAACATAGAACCAAAGGCATTGAGTACGTACTTAAGTATAAACATATGTATAAAGTTTGTAATTTTTTATGAAAATGTATATATTTTGAATTGTAAGGGGGAATGTCACTGACTAGATAGTTTGAAGTTTTGACACCAGGTGACAAATAGGAGGAATTAAAGAAGCCATATTATTCACACAGCATGCTGGTTATATAAGACAACAAATTTATATTACTTTTAATCATTATTGGCCAGGTAATCCCACAAAATATTTCACATCTGTATAACAACTCATTCACTATGCATTCTTAGCTGAAAAACCAAAAATCAGTATATATTTACAAGCAATTTAATATTCATAAAAACACATGTGAACAAGTTTAAATACTTTTTATCTTCCCATGTATGGCCCTGACAAGCTGAAAATGCTACTGAAATATACTCTCTACTTTGCTCAAGTTGCTTCTCATTATAAACAGCAAAGATGCTTAAAACCACTGATATTAGCTCTTCCAAATAGTTATTTTATAAATAATGTCTTACTAAAGAATAGTGAAACATGTTATGGGAATATGAAGCTATTCATAAGATAGTGTTTCCAAGTAAAGTAATACTATATAAATTTACTTGGTAGTGGTGTCCACAATTAGTTTTGTTTGGAAAGAACCAACAGAAGCCAGTGATGAAATGATAAAGACAAATTATTCAACTGATAGAAGGAATACAGGAGTTTTATACATGACAAATGAAGAATTAAACCAATGTATATGAGAAATAAATAATCAAATTACCAATTATTCCTCTGCTACCCATAAAAGGGAACACAGAGCTAAAATAGCTCACGGTACAAGATAGTTGCCTACGGCTTGGTGATGGTCTGAAAATTGCACCTGACTTGCCTATTCTAAATTCTGGTTACCCTACAATTTAGGATAAAATTTGGGGTGGTGGTGGATACAGAATACCTAAACAATTAACACAAACTGTGTATATGAAAGAAGACAAACACACATCAACTCTATATACCAGTTGCACACCTTCATGAAGAAGTGATGATTAAAATATGCAGCGATTCCATCAAAGCAGTGGCTACAGTTTCAATTTTGGCCAAAAAAATCTATACAAATACTAAATTTGTTCAACATTGATGAACTTAAAGTTAAATATATGAAACAAGAGCAGCTGAAGAAGCTAGCCCACTTTACCTTGCCCATTAATGTTTGGAGGTCCTGTATCCTTGGTACATCTTGATGACTAAGTGAGAGAGCATGATGTACTAGTTACTGTGGTAGAGTTGGAAAAATAAGCACTGGGTTCTATAGGTAGCTAGTCATTACTAGACAATGATAACTCTCACATTAAACATTTGCTTTCTAATAAATGCTTCTGATATTTTTTAAAATCAACGAAGAGTAACTGTTGGTATTAAAGGTAGCACTTTAGAAGTATTTTAATACTGACCACACCCTTACATAGAATTAGATGGAATACTTGATATTGTAATAGTTTCTGTTACAGATTATTTACAGTGATGGTGGAGCTTATTACAGAGTCAATTTCTAATGCAATAACAACATGAATACTCCTGAGCTCAAATACCCATGGGAATAAATTAATTGATGCTTAGACCCAGAAGTCACTTTTTTTTAAATTAATTAATGGTGTCATGTTAAAAATGTTGCTTTGGAACCATGCTTCTGTGTAATGGCAGTAGTACATTTATATGACTGCAAACTGTCACACCA
Organism: Tachypleus tridentatus; assembly: GCF_004210375.1. NCBI lineage: Eukaryota > Metazoa > Arthropoda > Merostomata > Xiphosura > Limulidae > Tachypleus > Tachypleus tridentatus. The sequence continues at coordinate 139,247,465 of NC_134825.1, forward strand.
AATGGCAGAATTAGATGAATACACCACAATTCACAGTCAGAAAGGACAAGCATGCTTAAAATCAACAGGGGAAGATCTACAGAAAACAACAATGCTTCAACAAGTAGAGATAATTTCAAGAAAGCTGTATAAATGGATTGAATATGATACTGTGAAGGTTTGTTTGTTTTGCTCCATGTCCTGCAAAGCAACAGCTACCAGGTATCATTCTCTCACCTGGAATTATTGACAAAGAATCTTTAGTGGCTCTTGTGAAAAAGTTTTTGTTCATGGAACACACATGTCAACCATGCTGCTGCTCAGTATGTATTGAGATCTGATAAAAGAAAGTCATGTACATACTTTCCATAAAAAAAAACCAAGGAATGGGGTATGAAGCACAAAAGGATTTAACTGCTGAAGACAACTTTGTTGCAGTTTTAGTGCTCATGAAATGCATTTTCATAGACATTGATACAAAAATTATCATTTTTCTGCATCCAATAATACTTACCTTCTCTCCCACTTACAGATATTACTCAAGCTCTGGGGTTTCTTCCTTTGCTCAACTTAGTATTGGTCTGATTTTTCTGATTTGCTCCAGTCTTTTATACTCCATTCAACTGCCCTTAGCAATATTTGTCTCATGACACTCTACAGTTGTGTCTAGCATGCTCTGTCTTGTTAGTTTGGTACTGTATAAAAGAACCCCACATTTTCAAGATTGACTCAATCCCAATCTTTATGACTGCCTCTCATGGAGAAGAAGGAGTGGGAGAGAGTGAAGAGGTAAATATGATTAGAAATACATTTTCAATTTAAAAAAATAATTTCAAATCAGAATAAGTATGCCTTTTACCCCAAACATAATTCCTCTATTGTGGGTGCAATTTTACATGATTTATCATCATTATAGGCAAGGCCTCAACCAGATAGCTCATGTTCCACTGCTAAGGGTTTAGAATTATTGGGGCATGATCCCTATATACCACATTGGTGGCAAGGGCACTTAGATTGTGATATGTTTTTGTTTCTGAATTTCATGCAAACCTACTTGAGGGCTATCTGTGCTAGTGATACACACACACACACACACACACTTATGAGTGAATGCAAACCCATACCACATTGATGCATTCTGAGCCACCAAAGTCCTGACAAGAAAGTAAGCAATACCAAAGTAGACAAACCTTTTCCTACACCTAAAGAAGTCCAAAAGACAACACTCCAGGCTCAGGATAACAGAATCTTGTATGATGCACTCGACCTGAGGAAACAGAACTCATCCAATCTGAAATGATGAAATGCATCCTTACTACCCATCTGTGTGGAAAGGTAAATTAAACTTGTCCATGGAATTATGGGAGAACATAGAACAAACTGTGCTCAACCAAAAACCCAGGAATAAGACCACTCTGCATTCAGAATTATGAGAAGACAATGGACCCTCTTTCATGGACAATATAAAGAACCAATATAGATAAAAAAGGATGGGTTATATCCAAAAGCATCAAATATAAACCAGTATTATGAGTAGACTCCTGCATAGGCTGATGCCTTTTCTACCAACATCCTGGAAAAAAAAACCCATCTAGGAACTTGGGTAGGATGGCTCCAACTTTAACTTCCTTTCCAAAAGTGGAAAAAATTCACTCAAACATTCACTAGGATAAGCCTGTCTGCCACCCCACTGACTGGCAACTGGATGTGGTAAGGATTCCCTTGGTCCACTGGTAGAATCTGGGGTTAATGTGCATTAGAAATTTCCAAGCAACAATGCAATAGGTGAACCAAGTTTCCTAAATTTTTAAAAGCAATTCATTTGTACTGCTAATGACATAGAAATATGATAAATATGATCAGACATGACTTGCAGAAGATTTCTTGCCTTCAAAGAAAGCCCAGAATATAAAATTGCTACCTAGTATCTCAAAAGGTATTAGTTCAGGCAACAAAACCTTCAACACTCTTACTGAGCATGATAACAATAGAAATCTGATTAGCCACAGAAGTGAAAAATAGTAGTCAGCTGAATATGTAAAAACAATTATCTCCTCCTTTTTCTGAGTATCTTGCATAAGAAGAATTGGTCTAAGGACACTGGTAGAACAGACACAGTGCAAACCACGTCCAAAGGTTAGCTGGAATAAAATTTAAATCTTCAGGTACAGCCAATACATGGCATACTAGAATCAGGGCACAAACAGGTGAAGAGAAAGGATATGTACTGTAATTTTAATATATCAGGTAGGTAACTGGAAAGGTTATTTGGTGCAAAGGACTTTCAGTGATTTGAGGAATCCAGAAAGTGCCAGTATAGAATGGTAGTTGATAAGGCTACCACATACAGGCAATTATGGAAGGTACAAAAACCCTTGCCAAAGTGCCAGGTCAAAAAACGAGTTATGGTTGGTACTTCTGATCGAAGTGGGTTCAAACTCATCTCAATACCCTTGTTTGTGTGTAATTTCTATTGAGAAATGTCAACTGTGTGATTAAACAAAAAACTGAGACATATACAAGGCACCTAAGAAATTACACTCTTATGTCATTTAAAAGACTGCATAACCTCTATGCTAAAGTTTGAGCTTCTGGATAGTCAGGTGAATCCTGTCAAATCATTGCTATTTCCACAGAAATGGAGAAGGAAGTGGAAGTTTGGGCACTCCTGAAAGAACTCAGAAAGCAGAAACCAGGGTGTAGTTGCCAATCCAGTGCTGTCAACAGGTCCCAATAACTGGTCGGGGCAAATCATAGTTAGCACCTTGGCTAACATGAATCGAAGAAAAGGCCTAAAATAGCAAGTTCATCCCATCTCAACAGATGGCATCACTGCCAAAGCCCAAAGATCACACAGTAGAAAACAAATTACCAGTAGTTGGGTGTTCCAATGAGATGTCAACCTACAAATCAGAGTTGCAAGATGAGAGTCAAACCAACAGAACTTTGTAGTATCTATTCTCTTGGCAGAATATGTTTGAATCAAGATAATTGATTTGCTTTTCCATTCATCACCTGTGAAACATGACAAGTAGGGTGATATGAAAGAAATAATATTAAGAAAGGAGGTCGAATATTCAAAAACAAGAAGCCCTGGACCATGTGCTTTTTCATTGAGAATCACAAAACACCACCACAGAATTATCAGAATGAAAGTTGATGATTTTCCCCATAATAAGCCCATGCCATGAGGCATTGCGTTTGGAAGAGCAAGAAGGACTAGAACAATATGTAGGGAACCATCATAATCCACACACAGACCCTGAAATTTGACTTTTGGTACATGCACCTCCTTCCTTCAAGTGATGCATTTGTGAAGAAATGGAACTCAATATTTTAGTAGAATACAGACTTAACAACTCCCCAATACTGAAGAATGACCCTGATTAAGAAAATTGGGTAATAAGAAATTGAATTTTCTGTTCCATAGCATGAAGCCAGATGAGAATCAGTTGAGCCCAACTGACATACATGATGAAAAACAAAATATTCTGACTGATGACATACTGAACTGGAACAATAACCAAAGTCGCAGCTTGGAAAAATTAATCCTCTGCCTTAGACATTTCTGAAAGTAGAATTCTGGGTGTGCTGTTCTGTCAGTTGAAAAGATGGTGTCAGAGGTAACTAGTCATCTATGAAATTTTGTGTGTGTGTGTGTGTGTGTGTGCGGCACAAAAACTATAGAATTGAGATGACGAGGAAAACCTGTGTGATTCAGCAAAACATGTAATGTTTATGCTAGTCCAAAGATAAATATCCCAAACTTAGCCATCACAATACCACTAAAAAAAAAAAGTTGATTCAGATGAATCTCAGAGAATGGAGGTACTGATAGAGAAAAATATTAACAAGATGAGACCAATCATTTGTATTCTAAGGCCCAATGACCAATGGAGTAAAAGCCAGGAAGAACTAGCACAACTCTCTCACTTCCCCAAGACCAGCCAGACACTGACAGTGCTAGATTGAAGTTTCAGTTCACAAGGGTCTGTGGGAGACTGAAATTTTGCAGGTTAGGTGGATAATAACTTCATTTGCTTTCAGAAATGAGAGATGATGGATTTCACTCCAGACCTCCTTTCAATGAAATATATGGTACAAACCAAATACACATGTCATAACATGTGCACAGAGAGCTTGCAGAGTCCAGTGTTTAAAATGTGGAAAAAAAGACTTCTTCACAGTCTTAAAAGACTGAAACATGAAGTCCCACAGCTGTATGCAGCATTAAAAGAATTAAACTATACTTGTAGCTCTAATCTGCAAAGTTGTGTTCCTGAAATCCACATGCTAACTTGCAGTGTTTGATAAGTAATCTACAATGTATCTCACCAGTACAAGTCCTGTACTGCTCTGCATCTTTCTTTCCTACATTCTAATGCCAGCAATATGAAGTTAGTAATCCAGAAATATTAGAACAAATTTCCAGTGGTATTCTGATAATTTTGGAACCAAGTCCAAAATTTTCAAAAAAGTATTTCACACCCAAAGAAACAGTTAAACTATACTTGAAAGTGAGAACAATAAAGTAGTTAAATATTTGTTTAAGTTTTTACATGTGCAATGGATACTATGATTTACAGTATTTATGAAAAAATACATAATGAAAAGAGAATTCTTCCATGCCATTTCTCTGAAATACCCAATACCAGAACAGGTTTTCATCTATTTTAGCCATAAGGTTGGATAAGTACATGAAGGTATAACATTAAGAATAATTGAACTGGCCAAGAAAACTAATGGAAAGCACTGAAACATACTGCAAGAATTCAAAATTGCAAATAGAAGAAACAGCTAATCAGTGATGACAGCTACTCTTGATAAAAGAATAAAAAATAACCAGGTTATTGTGTAATGAAAGTTAATAAGATATAACCAAATCTTGTATTATACCATAAAGTATTATATCATATGGTAGTGTTATGACACTACCTTCTTGATATATCTACAAATATGGCAAGAAGGATCGTGTTAATTTTTTTCATTATAAAATTTTAGTCTGCCATTTTGTACCTAATATCACTTTATTTGAGCATCATTTCTGTACTTTATTCAGTTGTCATAATTCTATATATTGACCAAACATTAAATATATAACAAGAAAAAAAATATACCTCAAATGTCAATTCAATCTAACTCCTGTTTCTAAACTGTATAAAGTAAATTAAGTAGTACCTACATCAAAAGTTCAAACTGACATTTGATGTCTGACCTGAAATGAACAATGATAATTACATTATATGCTAGTTTCACTAAGAGGTTAGAAGAAATACAGCTGGACAATTAACTGACTACTTACAATTAGTGATTACAGGAATTATTGTCACTAAAAATAACCAGTTAATTCATATGACTAAATCAATTAATCCTATGTGTACAGGAAGATCCAAGTGCACGCCACAAGCTTTTTATGGATGCACATTCAAAATTTAATTATTATCCATGTGTGCTAAATATGTTTTGTGAAAAACATGATATATTTCAAGCTTTCATGTTATCTTCATTTCCCCGAGTCATATCTGCACTCTTAAATTCCCCATTTTAGTTTTTGTACCCTTTTAAAGGTTTCAAGTGTTCAATTAATTCCAAACTCACACTAAAATGACAAGCCAAAAAAGCAAAATCTTAACATTCAATACTCTCACCTTCACTAAGAAAATACTAAATTCTTAACATCCACGTAATATGCCTTCCTTCTCTGTCTTTCAAGGCATGTCAATAATTCTTTCTGAAATACTTTTTGGACATGCTTATAACTAATAAAATAGGCAAATTTTAATGTATTCTTTTCAATTATAGTTTAAATTTTAGCAGAAAAGGTAGAAGTTTCCAAACAAATATTGTTTTGCATTGAAGTTAATGCTCCAAAGAGTATTTTTTTTTTTTTTTTTTACCTATCAATAACATAGCTAGATCAGTTAAATCATAGTAGTTCTGGAACATTGTATTTTGGTGCATGATATACATTGCATTTTAAAATGCATATTTGATAGCTTCATGAATCATTATGTAAACAACCAACACTGGGTGAAAAACAGTCTTATTGAAGTACATTCTCAAGCAGAAATAAGCTTATTAGCTAGGGTACGTGATAGATTTCTTGTTCTTATGTATATTTTTCATTTATTGTTATATATTTTTAATAAAAATAACCAAAATGTTAAAAAGAGACATTAGGTTAGTTAAAATTACTACACTGAAGAAAAAAAATTTCTTGCAATCACTCACCAATGAATGCTCTTAAAGTGGTTTGACATCATGCAATAAAACCAGATACTTTGTTTACCCTATGTTCTCCTTCCGAATGACATGTTGATTGTCACAGTACTAAAGACAGTTCAAAGATACACTAATACAGCAGTAAGCAGAAAACAGGTGTCAAAAAATTACAAAAGGCAAGCCTGCCTGATAAATAATTGCCATAATTTACAATCATAGTAGAAGGAAAATGTTTTGATTTTTAAATGTATTTTTCAATTTTTCATTTCACTATACATTGTTAAAGTATAACCTTTATCAAAAATTTTGATATTCACTTAGGAAGATCAAGAGATTATGCAAATAAAATATGAAAACCGTAAATTCAAAGAGAATTATTTTATTATTAGTATGAAAACCGCCTTTCACTCAGATTGACTCATTAAAGGATTTGTAAATTTACACACAAATCTTTAGTACAATAATATTAAAAAATCTATTTCTTTTTAATGACAAACTTATTGTACTTGCAATTTTGTACAACTAAACTTACTACAATACAAGTTATTATATGCAAGTTTTATGATTATATAGTTGGCCAAAATGACTGAACCAGGATACAGAAAACTAATGATATAAAAATAATCAACTTACAGAAATTAGTGTTTCTGATTATTCAAAGTGTTACAAGAGAATAACAGATTATTTACTGAGCCCATGAATTAATCAGTATTCAAATTCCACTAAATCACACAATTCTAAGCAGAAACTTGAAAGATGGTTTTGGACCACAGACTATAGTGCATACACTTGAAAGTGTATAAACCTTACATAAACAAATAATCACTGTCTACAACTCCATCATAGACTACCATTTCCATCAATAGGAAACTGATTGTGAATCCTATTCTACTTTTAGCAACAGTAAAAGTCCTGATATGTTTCTAGAGTTGGACAGTTAACTCAGTTAATAAATATAATTAATTACCTATAGATACTGATTAGTGATTATTGTCAGGTAAAATAAATGATTTATCCAAAACCCAAATGAATCACTTAATGCCTTGATAATTATTTCTAATATTTACGGTTTTCTGATTAATACAAAGATGCTTATCTTATTATCATCTCGGGTCGTGACTCACAAAAACAACTAATCAAAACTAGTGTTTTCAATTGTACCAGTTAAATAGGGCTTATATGAGAATAATTGAATGAGCTTGATAATCATCAGATAAATTTCACTATTCAAATCAGCTCTGTTTCTTTTGTAGTTAAATAATTTAATCAATCAATGAGTGTACTATTAACAGACATTACTTAAACTTCTGACAAAATCGTTATGTGTATATATTTATCAATTACATGCAAGTTAATTTCCTTGACACTTACAGTGGTCACCTACTAATCCACCATGCTGATACAGATGCGACTGACTCCTGTTATTTTTAATTCTCATACGACTGAGAACAGCAAAGAATTGGAGCTATTATAATTCAACTGTTTTTTTTATCCTTGTTGAAATGTGATTTAATACCTTTTTGCATTACTAAATCATCACATTTACAAATTACTGTCAATATATGTAACAACTTCAAAATACATGTATACAACTTCAAAACCTTGCATACACGTCACCTCAAACAAACAAATATTCCACATGTAAACATTCTTCCAATACTAAATGAAGGGATGAAATATTAAGATTTCCAATACATAAGCCTAAAAACGCCCATATTACCTACAATTTTAGATTTCAAGTGATGGTACTTGATTGCATTAATTGAAACATTTTTTCCAAAAAATGTTCACATATGTCACTCTCTGGGGAGGAAAAATGAGTAACTTGCTTCCTATATACTTTACATAAAGGTAATACACTCATTACATCTTGCACATCTTGTAACAATAATTTGCTTTCACTAATTTTCAGCCATTTTAATGTCTTCTGTGATTCACAGAGATATTTTATTCCAGTGATGGTCACCATTGTTTTACTTAGACACAACATTTCCAAAGAGGGGAATGCTTTGTCTGACAGGGACATTATGCCTCTGTCTGTAACCCATGTTTTTCCTAAAAACAGCTTCTGCAGTTTAGGGCACCTTTCTGAAATAATGTGTAGAGTATCATCCGAAATGTTTGTACCTTCAATATCAATAACTGTTAATGTTTCTGACCTACTTACAAACATAAATACTCCATCATCACTGATGTAGTCACAGCTTTCAAGATAAAGTTCTTGTAAATTTGAAAGTTTTGTGAAGAATGGCATGTCATGGTCAGAAATACACCAACAATGACTGACATCTAAGCATTTCAGTTGAGGACCAGAAGGTGAATCAGTACAACAGAAGAGCTGATCTGCATGAAAGAATGATCGACGTAAAGAAAGTGTTGTCAGTTTTGGAGGTAGATCTTGAATTGTTATATCTGTCCAGTTGATTTGTTTAGCAACAAAAGCACCTTCTATAACAAGGGTTTGAAGGTCTGGAGAGTTTCTGGAAATCTCGGCTATGAGACCAGGAGTGAGAAATGGTACCTCATTTAACACCAGCCCACATATGTAAAGATGGTTAACTGCTGTAGTCAGTCTGGAAACAAGCTTTGCTAACTGCTGTGTCGTTAATTTGATATCTGTAGCATCTACAAATCTCCAGAGTGTCTTAGATCGGGTAAGCTGGTACCACAACTTGCAAACCCTGAAATTAAAAAGTCTGGATAAATAAAGTGACACAAACCTTAAAAGGAACCAATAAGCTATAAAATGATTAAAAACTTATTGTTAATTGGGGAAACATAATAGATTTTTACAAAAATTATATATTTTGTTTTGTACTACATCACTGAAGCAAAGTTTGTATGTTTTGTTTTTGAATCTTGCACAAAGCTACTCGAGGGATATCTGCACTAGCTGTCCCTAATTTAGCAGAAGACAAGAGGGAAGGCAACTAGTCATCACTGCCCACTGCCAACTCTTGGGCTTCTCTTTTACCAATGAATAGTGAGATTGACCATCACATAATAACACCCCACAGCTGAAAAGGCAAGCACGTTTGGTATAATGGGGATATGAACCCTCGACCCTCAGATTACGAGTCGCACGCCTTAACCCACCTGATCATGCTTAGCCTGAAGCAAAGTTAACAATTATTTAACACTTATACAACAATATATTAGTGAAATTTCTATTTTCTTAAGTTGGGAAAAACACAAGCTTCTCTTTGGAAACTGAAGTTATACTGATTCTTTGGTGAAGAGCCCCAAATTAGTAAAACAATCTTGATACAAGGTTTTCTTTCAGCCGCCCAAAAGAAGCTAGCTAGGTTCTTCAGAGGTTTTTAGAAATACTATGTCAGATATACCATATTACATTTAAATGTAAGCATGATGTTTTCTAGACACAACTACCAAGTAGATGTTGCAATAACATCAAAACCTAAACATTTCTTAAATATTTAACCAAATGATAACATATGGTTAACATAGAACCATTTTATCATTCAAGGCTGTGTGTGCATGTTTTCCTTAGAGCAAAGCCACACCAGGCTACCTGCTGAGCCAACCAAGAGGATTGAACCCCTGACTTTAGCACTGTAAATCTGTAGACTTACTGCTGTACTAGCGGGGAGCTCTTTCAAGGCTGTATTTGCACACATCTTTTATTTTCCAGAAATTTGTCAATTTCTCTCTTAAGCCCCTGTAAAGTATGGGCCCCATCACTGCTGAAGCAACTCTTTCCATCAGTCATTAGAAAACTAAAATTGTCTTAGTGGGAGCCTTATCCATCTTTTCCAAATCTTAGACTTGTGTCCATTCACATTATCCTGAAAATGTCAGACGTTTTTTACCACAGTGTGTCCCCAGATAATCTTGTTAAACTATAATAAAAAAAGTCACATCCCTAATATATAAGGAAATCAAAATCATACGTTATTCCAATATATATATAAAAACAGCTCGTTTGGGTTGAGAAAATTTTTTTACGTAGAGGAGCGAACAACGTTTCAACCTTCTTTGGTCATCGTCAGGACCACAAAGAAAGGAAGAGGTAACTCACTGGAAGCTGACCACATGTTTTGAAATTTTGCGTTTGTTTATGTTTGTTTCTTTATTTAGTATTTGAGTGTTTTCTATGGTTATGTTGCGTTTATTTGACTTGCAGTGTTTGAACACATGTGAAGGTGACTTTTTATGTTCTTTGAATCTGGTTTCCATTTTTTTACTTGTTTCTCCAATATAGAAGTTGTGGCAGTTATCACATTGTATTTGATAATATTGGTGTGGTGTTTGTCAGTGTAGTGTTTACATAGTATAGACCTCAGTTTTGTGCCTGGTTTTTGAATAAATGTGGTATTAACTGGAATGTCATTTTGTTACTAGTTTTTGCCAACCAAAACGAGCCATTTTTTACAAATATATTTTTCTCTACAAGTGGGTTTTCTCCACATCACTGAATGTTATTCCAAGTGAGACCTTGAAATTGCTATATAGACTTGTAATCAACATCTATACATTCACACAAAACTTATTTAGCTTTACTACTGACAACAGAGCATTGCTTCAATGGTTTCAGTGATTCAACCATTATGTCAATATTCTCAAGTCACACTATTAAATCAGTTCCAATCAATTTTAAATGTGTAATCCAAACTACGATGAACTCGATACTTATGCTGAATTGATTATAAATAAAGACCACTTGTTAAACATTTGTCCAAATTATCACCTGATTCAAGCCATTCTGTGGTACCTTAACATCTTCTACAGCTAAACATACCCAAGAGTTTAACCTCATAAGCATTTACTAGTCACACCCTTATAATTATCTGTAACATTCATGAAAATAAAAAGGCCCAAGTACTGATCCATGAGCCACACAACTAGTAATCAGCATTCAGTTTGACAGAACCTCATACATAACCATCTTTGCTTTCTCACATCCAACCATCTACAATATAATCAATTCTTCTTTTTCCAACCATTATTAATGTGACTTTCATAGGTAATTTCCTAAATGGGATTACATTAAAAGTTTTGAAAATCTGTGTAATTCAAATAACAATAACATCTTCAAAAAACAAACAAGAGATAAATAAGAAATTTTTTTTTGTAGTATATCCATACTAATTTTATTTAAAGATATAATTAAATGAATTTATAAAGCTAAGTGACTTATAACTTCCAGGGTAGCTCCAATCACCCCCAATGCCTGAAAGACTGTCTGCAGTTTTTAAAGCAGAGGGGGGGACACACAAGTACTTCCACAGAGTTTCTGATGTACTAAATATGAAGATTAATAAAATTGATGTTTCTGTGATTTAACTTCCACTGTTCTTCGAAAGTAGCCTTAAATATAATGTTTGACTTTTCTGACTTTTGCACAGTACTGTAGGTATTTTGTCTAAATTCCTGTAATTTTTGGTAATCTTCCATTAATTTGGTAAACTTCTTAAACTTGTGCCAATTATCCCCAGTTTTTACCTCTCCATCATTAGAAAGAATTAAGTTTCTTCTTCAATGTCATCCTTTTTCACTTTTAGGAAGACACCTACTTTAATTATAAGCAATTTATATTCAAACAATTCTCACAGATCACCTTTAAAACCAATATCTTTATACAAAAGTGTGTGACCTGAGTGAAATATAGGAACAGATTTTAACAATCTGCATGTGTGTGTTCCAAGTATCCAGACACAATGTATATATTTAATAGTGGTATGCATCAAAACTCATCTTCATATAAATCATGCACTTGTCAAACATTAAAAATGACACTTTTTCCTTAGTATACAAAAAAGGATATATTACAGGAAGTTGAAGAAATTTCTCTTACATTTATTTTTTCTTGCAAACATTTAACCTTTTCCATTGGCCACATCATCTGGTTTACTGACTCAAACTTTTACTGAACTACTAATTTAAATCTATATCATTAACTTTGGCAACAAGCTGTAGATTACAATTCAACTTTTCATATTGTACATTCTTTACTTTTTGAATTTAAAACTAAATATTAGAAAAAAAAACCTAAACCTGATTTTTTATGTGTCATATTGCATGTTTTATGCTGTTCTAATTCAAATTAGATATTTGTGATGTTAAAATACACAAGTTACAAATATACAAATTAAGAACTCATATTACTAATATTGATAAGCTATAATATAAAATGAAAACCTCTTATGTTTTCTATTTGTTGAAATATTGCTCATGTTCTAAGTTAAATACAGTGGCCTTGCTCACCTATATCCATTTTTGGAAACAGTCCATTAGGTACAGTTATTTCTACATAAGATATGTGAAAAACTACTTGAAAGCTCAAAATATCCTTAAAGTGGTTTTCTCAGTCATTTTCAAGTAAAATAACATTATCTCTTTCTTCTGAGACAAACCTTTGCACTGGTAAGCCAAGTCTTTAGTCTGTTTGAAATTTCATATTTTTTTAGACACATACAACTTATTAAACTTTTGATATTATAATGAAAGTCTATGGTATCAACATAGTAATTTATGATTTTTTGGTTATTCAAATTAAATATGTACAAAATAAAAAAAAAATTATATCATTTCACATTCTCCACGTTCAAAATTTCTTAAGGGTTAGCAACCTATAATAAGCAACAACTGAATACAAGGGTCGTAACTATAAGAGATACTTGTTTGCTTTACTTCTTTATTTATTGTTCTATGCTTTAAGAAAAACAAGTTTAAAAACTTATTTGTAAATAGTAATAATGTATATGCATACATAATGTATTATAACTGAAATGTGACTATTTTACAAAATACTAGTACACTAAATCAGCAAAGTCAGGTTACTTTGTAAACATTAGTTTTATATTCTTGGATGTGATAACAAGTACATATGCAAAGAGCCATTGTGACTTCTCTGATGTTAAGTATATACAAATGACACTTATGCTATTTAGACTAAACATTTGTGTTTGAATTATAACTTGTAGTAATTCTAGGAATAAAATAAAGGTTAAATTTATTTGTTAATGTTTTATGGCAGTTATGAGATCAGTCAGATTTACTGAACATGAATAAAGATTCTGATTCAATAATGAAAGTGAAATAAAATATAATGCTTCTTTATTAGAAACATTTAATAATTACCTAGATGTTATGGAGACTTAAAATGCAAAATTTAAACAATTTTTGATGCACAAAAGTATTTTACATTTTGAAATGAAAACTATTCTGCATGCGAGATAGTCAACATTTGGAAATAACAAATTTTACAAGAAAAACTAATTAAAAACCTAATACTTTGCATATAGAAGCCATGTAATATTTACCAATAGCCTGTAAAATTTTGTAATCATGTGTACATAATCAGAAATCATTGTATAATTATTGTCATGGACAGTTTTGTGGCTCTGAGTTGGGTGGATTCCATCCCATCCAACCTTTAATGAGAGAGTTACATAAAGAAACACTCCATGAGAAAAAATTTATTGTGAATGGTAAATGAACAAACTTACAAATCCAATCTTCTTAAAAATCAGATTGTTAAAATAATGAGTAATTCTTTAAATGAGATAAGTAGCAGAGGTCAATATAGAGATCTGTTACAAGGTTACTTATTCACTAATGATAAATCTTGTATTATGATCTCAAAATTAATTTAAAATTTAGAACAAATTTAATTACTTTCCTCTTAATATGTAGAAAACAGAAAAATTAATTAGAATCCTGCACAGGGATTCATTATCCCACACACAGCCCAAAGAAGAACTCCCAAAAAGGCCACACATATTTCTATCCCACATCCCTAAAGTTCATAATGCTTTTTAACCATCTTTTCTGATTCAATTTGCAACATGTACTCTTAGTTGTATTACAAAAAAAGGATTATCCTTGTTACCAAATAAACTGTCAAGATATTCTACACTTTAGCATCTGGCAAGAAAACCTAGTCCTACTCTATATAAAGTAAATCTACTTGTTCCTCTTTCAGAGTGGCCATAAATTTAAAGCAATTTATTTGGATACAAAATATAATCAAAACAAAAAATACTGCAAGCATGTGCAAGTAGCTATTTATTGGTTCCTTAACTGTGCGCACTGAAGTAAATATAAAAGTGACTTGTTAGATCTTTCACCAAACAAACTTGTACATTTCCATAACTACTGATTTTGAACTTATAAAAATGCAAATTGATAGCAGTGAATGAATTGCTCATAACAAGTACATGCAACATAAATAAATTTAATGAAGGAACTACATTATATAGAGTTAAGTAAATTTGGAAACATCACACTGTTAGGCTAAGCAATTTTTTTCCTTCAATCTTACACACAAATTCACAGTAATTAAAGCTTAAATTATTGAATTAATTTTGGTTCTGTGAATATTTTTAAAATCTCAATAAAATATGATGTTTAGTTAATTCTAACAGTCACAAATAAAAAACAAATAAACAGTATTATAAAGATACCCAAGTTACTTCAGAATATTAACACATGTTATGCTTTCCAAAATTCTGTTATTTTTTAAAAACTTTAAATTTGTTTAATGCAGTGACACTGGTACTACATTTACATGAGCTGAATATGAAATGGATTAGGTGGTGTAGATTGTAAATGGTTACACTTGATGAATATACAAATAGAACTTAAACTACATTTCTTGAAGTAAAAATGTATCTCAGAATGACTGGTATCCGTACCAACACTTACTAATGAAGCAGGAAATAATGTTTCAACCTCCCTTGGTCATCTTCAGGTTAACAAAGAAAGAGAGTGTGCTGGACACATCTAGGGATAAGAGTGTAAAGTGGTACAGGATTGTAAGGGGCATTGTAGTTGGATGTTGGTTTATTAATTAGTACAGGTATAAAGATATTCCTTTACACTGGTATAATTTTGGTTTTAGTTCTTGTATAAGTAGGACTTATTTGATCTTGCATTTATTTATATTTGTTTCCCTACTTAATAATCTGGGTGTTTTCTATGGTTATGTTGTGCTTATTTGATTTGCAGTGTTCAAAATTGTGTGAAGGTGTTTTTATTTTCTTTGAACCTGGTTTTCATTTTTCTGCTTGTTTCTCCAATACAGAAGTTGTGGCAGTTGTTGCATTGTATTTAATAATGTTGGTGTGTGGACTTTAGTTTTGTTTTTTGAGTCTCTGTTTTTTTTTTTTACTGAAATGTTGTGTTTTGTTACAAGTTTTTTTCCAAATGTTGGTTTTTATTTGGTAATGTTACAAACATATGGTATGCAGCAGTGTAAGGTTTTGTAGTTTATTTTATCTTGGGATTTATTATCGTTTGTTTGTTGTTTGGAGGAAATTTCTTGATGTTGATGAAGTGTTTTATTTTGTTGATTTCACTGTTAATTTTATTGGGTGAGCATAATTTTGTGGCTATGTTTATTTGGTTTCTTAATATATGAAGTTTTTGTTATGGTTCATGTGCTGAGTCTCAGGGAATATATAGTCTAGTATGGGTGATTTTTCTATGGATTTCTGTTTTGAATTGTGTATCAGTTCTTGTGATCTTGAAAAATGCTATTTGGTTAGTTTTTATGAGGAAACACTGAAAATTCCAAATCCTGGTACTCTGACTTATATACACAAACACAGATATTACTTTAATTCACAAACTGTCAACCCACATGCAGTAAGAAACATTTAAACAATATTGTTATGTTGGTTTTGTCTACAAAAGAAGCTTAGTACTTTGGCTGCCTGCCTTATGGAGTATATGTAACATTAAAGTAAGAAAAATCTTTCACCTGTTTTTGAGATATTGAACATTATTTTAATTTGTTAAAAATTTAATGTAAACCACAAGTTCTTTATCAGTTCATGTGCGAGTTATTCTACAGAAAAACTGTAATAATGGAAATGTTATAATCCATGAAACAATTAGAAGACCTGACACGTAGATGCAAAACGTGGTATGTGACATTCCTAACAAAATTGAAGGCCTATGAATATAAAGCATTTTGTCCAAAAATAAAATAAACATTTGTAAAATTTGATATATTTAGTTGTTTTCTGGCACAAAACTACACAACTGGCTTCCTGCACTCTATACACCATAGGGAACTGACAGCCTATTTTATCATTGCAAGCCAATTAAATTACTGCTGACCTACTGAGAGAGAGATGAAATACATGATAAAATTAAATTTTCATATAATAATAGGTAATGGTTTTATTTAATAAATATATTTTTTATTAAACTGCAGACAAAGTTAATTGTATTAAAACTGCAAAATTATAAACATGGTATGTTGCTTCTAAGCTTGTTATATACAAAATATGTTAATAAGGTCCTAAATGCCACACTTTTTTTATGTATGTCTCAAAGTTTGTTCCTTAAGAAATTATTTCAAAAGTTTGACACACCTAACAATGAAAATTTCATACATGTCTATGCTTTGAAATAAAAACTATACACGTGTTACTTTCATATGCTGAATGCTTACAAATTCATGAAAAAAGTCAGAGTATGTTAATGATGGGTAATAATTTTGTTGTTTTTGTTCAGATTGAGGTGAACATTGTAAACAAAAATTCTTAAATTAATAACATAGTTTGATTTATCTATTAAAATTTACAATGTTATTCTGACTAGTACAACTTCAGGAGAAAGAGTGCTGTAAGTTTTACTGGAATACACTACAGAACCTGATAAATTTAGGATGCATGACAAAAGCTTTTCTTTAAAATGGTTTGAAGTTACTATAAATACATGTAAATGTACTTATACCAAGTAGTTTATGAGAGTTAATAAACTTGGATTTTAAATGACCAGATTGTTAACTAAGTGTTGTATGGTATACAAAAGACAGACAAGACACCATGAATAAAATTTTCTGGCTAAAAGTGCAGAATGTACTCATCAAAATTATTAATATTTTAGCATTCACTCATGTTATGTCTACTAAGATTTACTTGTTTCAAGCCATCTTAAAAAAACCCATAAGCTAACATACATTGTAGTTAAGCACAAATTATTGATAAGTGATTCCTTCATACCTTCCTGCACGACAAAGATCACCAAACTGTAACAATCGAAAAATCTTTAACAGCACAACTTCAGGCAAGTTTTGTGTTATTTCCATTCCTGCAGTTGTTTCACGTTCATACAACAAATCTTGTATATTTCCACCTGAAAAAACTTACAGCATGAAGCAAGTATCACCATCAGGAAAGGTGAAAATCTAGATGAAAAAGTACAAAGTGAGAGAATTACATAATTTGTACTTTATGGAGTGTAATCATTTCTGGTATCACATCATAAAAGAATAAATCCTATAATTCTTAAAAAAAAATTCTTAAGCTATACAACTGAATGAAATGTTATTCAAAGCACAAAAAAATACAAATTTTACAAATTAAAATACTTTAAAAGATGTTTATGTAAGTATTATATCAACAGTGATCTTTGTAGTATATATTTACTTAACCCAGAGCAGCAAATAGGTTGTAGATTCAAAATAAGTAAAGCCATTGAAGTAAGAAATCATTATGTCTTACCCAAGTAGATAATTTCAGAGTTCTATAAGATTGAATAAGTTACACAAGAATATCAAGGTCACACATACATTATACCTTTACATAGGTGTGTTGTTATTCTTAATTAAGATTGAATTCTGATACTTTAGTATATTCCATTGTATTTTGAATTCTAAAATCACTCGTACTTTTTTTTTCAGTTTAGTACGAGTTGAGTTGTTTGTGCAACTTTTGTGTGTTCTTAATGTCAGAAAAATATCTAAGTTGTTCTGGGATAGTGGACTTTCACATCACACAAATAAAAAGACCATTATAATTCAAAAGCTTTTTATATAGTTATTTTAAATGTAATAATAAAGAAAAATTAAATAGGCCAAAATTTATGGGTGAATGAAACAGATCTATGCCATGTAATCCCAACATGGCCAGTCTTGACACCTGACAGATCATGGAAAACAAAAAATCTAAAACGTCTGTATCACTGTTTGGAACTTACAAGAAGATATATCTTCATACTAGACCCCACATTGACATAGATTGAACAGTTCATAGAAGCCCAAATTGTGCTTTCATCACTGAAAACTGAGCAGAAGACAAAATTTCCTAAATTCTCTGTATTTCTGTAAAAAAGTATCTTTGTACTAAAATCACATGTGAACTGGCAAAAATTTGATGGCATAATTGTCAAAAAGTGCCTGAAACTATGCTTTTTATGGTATATTGACCTCATCCTTATAATAAAATGGGCAGGTTCAACATTTTGTGTTCAACAGTGTGTGTTGCTTGTAGAAAAATATTTTTGTACTAAATACCATGAAAATTGGCCAAACCAAGTCCGAGTAATTGACCAAAACCTTTGAAATGAAGGAATGGAGATTACTTGAAAGGTGTTTGAAAGATGAAACAACAGAAAAACAGTATGCCCTTTTGTGGAGGCATAAATACTGTATATGTAATTCTCTTCAAAATTGTACCTGAAAAGAACTTTAAATACCTTGATGACAAGAAAACCCACTTATAGAGAAAAATAAGTATGTAAAAAAGGCTGATTCAGGTTGAGAAAATTTTTTATGTAGAGGAGTGAGCAATGTTTCGACTTTCTTTGGTTATCATCAGGTTCACAGAGAAAGAAAGAGGTAACTGACTGACAGCTGACCACATGTTTGAAGGGAGTTGTGTAACTGAGTATAGGAATGTAGAGGGCATGCTTAGATGTTGGATTATATTTATCAATATAGGCATAAAGGCGTTCCTTTGTATTGGTTTATTTTGGGCTTAAGTTGTTGTACAAGCAAGTCTTGTTTAATTCTGCATTTATTTATGTTTGTTTTTTTATTTTTTTTAAAGATGAACAGGTCTATCTGGTGTACAGAAATCAATCACAATTGTTCTTTCTAATGTTTAATAAACATACTATTTTGTATGAAACTAGCCTAGAAATAATCACTTATCAACTTTACATCCTCTGTTCTTTCAAAGCTACAGATAAGCCCTGAATTTCAAATGCAACTGATAATTAACCAATCTCAGGATATTTAAAATATGTAAGGGTTTAAAGTTGAAATGTATTTGCATAGCTACACATGTATGTATGCAGAACCTAAAGCAAGAAAAAATCTAAAAGTAATAAGTAATCTGATAAATATTTTGCTAGACTATCGTCTTTTTTTAAAACAATGTTAAGGTGGTATTTAAAGTTATACATGTAAAAACGGTTGGTGTGGGTAGAGAAAGATCCGACCAACAATTAAACACAGATGAGATGCATCTACTTAACAAAGGACTCAACTTTGCAATAGCACCTAGGTACATTCCAACCTTAGAAATTAAAACATGTTTAGAAGACTTAGCCAGAAGACTTGTGATACTTTCCACAGAAAACCAAAAATAACCAACAAGAAAGAAGACAACTTCAACAATTTTATTGACATCAAACAACCAAACTTACCCAAAAAAATTAGAAATTTATATATTCCAGAAACACTTAAAAACAACATATTAAACAATTTTTTCAAATAATTATCTCACAAAACCATCAACATACTTTCACAAAACAGCCTTATGAAAAGAGACATTAATTCCATTAAAAACCTAAAACAAGACAAAAACATTAAAATTCTAAATGCAGATAAAGGAAACACTACTCATAATGAACACAAATGAATACATCCAAAAAATGAACATCCTATCAGACACAAACAAATTTAAACCAATACACATAAATCCAACTAAACAAAATACTACTAAAAATGAAAAAAGCCAACACAATTTCACAAACACTTTTATTCCTACCTATGCAAGACCAACTCACGCACACCACAAATATACAGCATCCCCAAACTTCATAAACCAGATTGTGCATTACAACCAATAATGTCCATATATGAATCATTTAATTACAATCTTTATAAATACATAGCATGGGCATTCTCCAAATATGTAACATCAGCCAGCTCATTCATCAAAGACTCTTTTAATTTCAAGTCTAACCTTAATCAACTTAATCATAAAGCCTTAATGGCCAGTTTGGATGTTATATCCCTCTTTACAGAAGTCCCAACCACCAAAGCCTGCAAGATAGCCTTAGAACTCTATATCCAAGACCCTAACCCATCAATAGACATTCCCAGCAACCAATTAGCAACCCTCATAGAATTCACCACAATAAAAACAAACTTTATGTTCAACAATCACAACTGTATACAAACAAATGGCCTAAGCATGGACAACCCAGTATCACCAGTTCTAGCCAATATTTTTATGACACAAGTTGAAACACAAACAATTAACACAGCATTATATCCACAGTACAGTTATGAAGACTGCATGGTTGTGGGATTCATATCTACAGAACACATTTTTTTTCAATCACATTAACTTCACATGTGAACAGGAAAAAAGCAATCAAATATCATTTCTTAACCTCAAAATTACAAGAACCAACACACACTTTAAAATCAAAATCCACCAAAAAATCACCCATACTGGACTATACATTCCTTGGGATTCAGCACATAAAACAAAACAAAAACTCAACCTACTAAGAAACCAAATAAACAGCCATAAAACTATACTCACCAGACAAAATTAACATCAAATTAGATAAAATAAAACAATACTTCACCAACAAGTTTCTTCCACAAACCTTAGAAAACATTATACCCACACACCTAGAGAAAAAGCAAAATCAACTAACAAAAGTAATATATCTCACGAGTTAAAAAATCATGAAACCATCTACTGTTGCATGCCATATATTCCCAACACCAAGAGAAAAATAACCAATATTTGGCAAAAACTAGTAACAAAATACGACATTCCAGTTAATACCAAATTTATTCAAAAACCAGGTAAAAATCTACACTGACAAACACAACACCAACATTATTTATAAAATACAATGTGATAACTGCCACGATTTCTATATTGGAAAAACAAGTAGAAAAATGGAAACCAGATTCAAAGAACACAAAAGTCACCTTCATATGTTTTTCAACAGTGCAAATCAAATAAACACAATATAACAATAGAAAACACCCAAATACCAAAAGGTTGTTAATCTTTCATTTCAACTTTTAAAATCCCCTAATAAACAGTACATCATGTCTTCTATCAAGCTTACTTAGCTAATGCTTTCATCCTATTAACTTTGGTAAAGTTAATTTTTGATATTACGACTTTTTTTTAAACATAAATGACATTATCTGGAAATATTAATACCCGCATTACTTTTTAAAATAAACACTTTATAATTCGGACTCATGCTTTGATGAATTCAACATAATTTATGAAAAATACCATCAGATAAACACATTGTATATATCATTAAGACACTGTTCAGCAGTGAAATGATGGGTTGGTACATTTTTGACCCTACTTATGCATCTGGTTACCACAAAACATACCAAATTCAAGCCCTGAATAATTATGTTAACAAAAGTACGGATTTTATTAAAACCAAAGACCATTCTGTTTACTGCTTCACGCCATGGTTAAGTTACACATAATGCATTAATAACAATACGTACCAAGTGGGTTAAATGACAGATCAGAGGATATGCGAAGGTTCAGGTATAATGATCTTTATTTTAAACTGCTGAACTAGTGGAGGTAACCCAGTTAGCAGCATCCAGGGCAACAATGACACTGTTCAGCTCTTTGAACCAAATGTTAGAACTGACTGTCATTTTTATTGCATCCATAGCTAAGAATGTGGATTACAATTTTTATATTCAGTAGAATTATAGCTTGAATTTGGCCCCTTCAATTTACAGCTTAACATGTTAACCACTACACAAACTTGGACTTAAGCAATGGAAACAAGTGGCCTAAAATTTATGATAAAAATCAAACTACTTTATTATTTTTTTACATTTTTCTTACTTAGTCCATTATGGAAACCAGAGGAAAATATAAACAGAAATTGTCCAAGTGTTTTCTCAAAGGCTTTGATTAGAGTATTTGAGCAAAGCCATGCAAGATTTGATGCACTAGCAATTCTTAATTTTGAAGCAGCAAACTAGAAAGAATGCAACTATTTAATAGCATCCACTACCAACTTTTGGAACACTATAATCAAAAGTAGTGTTTGACTGCCACTTTTATAATGCACCCATGGGTTCCAAAGTGCAGGATGAGATTTTGCAGAACCAGCATAAAAACTAAGGGCTTTTACAATAACATTTGAACATGTTAATCACTAGCCTTTGACCGCAAGTCACTGCCCAGGAGGCCTGTTCATCAATGCTAAAACTCATCACCAAGACTAGACCACGTTGGCCAAAATTCAATCTAAAATACTTTTTCATATACTTTACAAAACATTTATATTAGTGTCAAACATCTACAGCTGGAAAAATAATACACTGAATCACAACATAATCTTCATAGAAGACAAAGGGAATGTTTTGTGTTCAATTTTTTTTTTTATTATACATGTTTGTATTTTCCAATCATTTTTATAAAATTTTTAGTTTCTTGTATTTGACTGAAAAATGTGTTTGACAATCGTTTTATTGAAATAAAACCATTTCTTTCTAATGAAATGTCAATTTTATGCAACAAAGTGCCAGATTTTTTGCAACAATGTGTAATTTGTCATCTTAAAAATACAAGGTGTAATTACCAAATTACGAACTTAGATTCTCACTTGGAAACAATCTTTTGAAGCAATTTTCCTGACATAATTAAGTTCTCACTTTGAAACAAACAAACCTAACACTAACTTACAAGATATCTTAAAAAAGTAATATAAAATAAAAAGGCAGACTATATAAAAAATATTTGAGTAAGAAATTCTTTTTTTCCCAAAACCTGGTGAGACATTGCTAATATCCCTGTTACTAGGGCTATCATCAAAGTTTAAAGATAAAACACGTTTTCATAATTTCAATGCTTTTCAAGGCAGAATTTTAAAATCCCCTCTACACATTTGGTTTTGATGTTGTCTAATTTTGAGAGACTGGACAATTTATCCAATATATTTTTATATTTTATTACCACAATCACATTTTATGTTATATATGTCATGTTTTTGTTTGTTCTTTAGAGCTTTAAAGTAGGTAACAGAGCACTTATGTGAAGAGTTATATACAATTTTTACTTCAGGTTTTAAGTTAATAAATAAATAGAACATTTCAGGAACAAAAGGAAAATGAGAAATTTGTAATGGTTTATGTTACTGATAAGGGAAAGGCTGGAATTAGTGTAAAATTATTTGTAATTTTTGAATTCAATAAAAGCTCTGTCTATGAAATATCAGGGTGAAACCTCTAGATACAGCAACATTTTTTTAAGTAGTTAAGTTCAATGTCTAAGCCCATTTTGCAAGTACAGTAGGTAGAAATTTGTGACAGGTGGTTGTTAAATCTATGGTGTGGATACAGACAAGTTTTCCTGTGTAAGTTGGTGATCATTTTCTTGTTATCTCTCATAACTTTAACAAATAAAGGGAGAAGGAAGTTTTCAGACTCTATTTCATATGTAAAGGTTAAAGGTTGGATATGCTGTTGTCATATGCTACATATATCATTCATGTAACATAGCTAGTTTATTTGTTTTTTATATAAATGTGTGAAAGAATATCCAAAAAGTTCTTTGAACACAGACATGTATGCATCACTGAGGGAATATCACATAGCTAAACCAGTGTTTTGTTTGTAGAAGTTGTCTCCATAGGTAAAGTAAGTGTTACTCGCACAGTATTTAGTTAAGCTGGTAAGATGGTTTATATCAGTAGGAACAAGGTCTGCTCATTCCAGTTTGGGTTTAAAATAGATTAGGGCCTGTTTTGCAGGTACAGAAGTGAACAGGTAATTTATGTTAAAAGATACAACATCTAGGATACATTATAGATTATATTCATGAAGTCTTGGAATTTTAAAGAGAGAAACAGTCTCTAAGAAAAGAACAAGTTTGATAGTTACAAATTTAGTGACATTTTGTATAGTCTAGCCTATGCTAGACATGCATGGCAATTTCTTCTTTTATATTTTTGGAAAAGCATAGAATAGTTGGTTAGCTGTAAAAGTGGGTGGTACATGCTTTAACAAGTTATTTTATGTAGGTAGAATCTTTACTAGCTGAGTAGTTTCTTTGACGAGTATACAAGCCATCATACAGTAGTGAACTTACTTCATGTCAATAATGAGATTTATAAGTGAATTCTACCATCCAGCTACCTTTATCTGCTCTAGTTGAATATTTTTTACTGTCACACCTTAATTTAAAAACTTTTATTTCTTTGTTATTTAGGTTATCTTCAAGCGTACTCTCATTGCATCTTTGAAGGGTTGAAAACATGTTGACTGAATTTTTCAGTTTAACTATAAAGTTGTTGATGTTACTTTCAGTGGTGGCTGTTATAAGTTCACTTGGTACAGAACTACATTTAAAAGCAAAATTTAAACCTAAGTTTAAGACAGACATTTGCTCATTAATTAATTATCAGAAATTGTTTACTTCTCTTTTCTGGTTTTCTCTTTCCATTTGTTCTGAATTTTCTTTTCCTGGTTGATCTTTGGTTATGCAGTTCTGTAGATGAACCAATACAGAAGAGTCTAGAAATCATGCATTTATTACTGTTACAGTAGATATTAATTTTACCGCAAAAGTTTTGCAGATCTTTACTGGTAGTAAATAATGAAAACAAATTCATACTCAAATAAAAACAAAAATTCATTTGTACAGCACAAAAAATAATAATCTCACCAGAAGGTTTTTGTCAGTGAATAACAAACACAGTTAGTGATTAATTATATTTTTTGTTCATAAAAGCAAATACAGAAATTGTAATCCAGTAAAAACATACTTACCAAACAGTTCAATTTAATTTCGAGTCATGGAACATACCAAAAGAAACAGTTTTTTATCTTTTTTGTTTATTTAAAACAACAGTTTTTGTGTAAGTTGGTTCATCTACCATAGCCATGTACGAGCTATATTTCAAACAGTTGATTTAAATAACTTACTTTAGAAATTAATTTGGCAAAAAGCTGTGCATTTTATCCTGATTCCCAACAGTCTGTTTTTGTTAAAATTGATGCTTACACAATTTTACATGTTGAAATATATCAAGATGTTGCAATTACTATATGTACCTGTTTCCTTACGCTGTACTTTTAACTATATTACCTTTCATGCTACTTTAAACCAAGCATTTTTTTCTATGAAATATAGGAGTTGTAGGAAAATGACTTAAAATATAGAAAGTTTTGGCATTTCAATTGCTGCAATTTGGAAAATTAGATAAATAGTTGTGTGCATATTTTGAGCATATATGTATAAATAACAAATATCAGTTGGAAATCTGGGTCTTCATTTTTCCTAGATACATCAACTGTTTGAAGCATGTTTGTTTCCTTCACTGACAGTGGGTTTGACAGATCTGACCATTAACCTCTTTAGAATGTCATTCATTTCATTGTTATTCTAACATTGTTGAAAAAGTACTTTTATAATATCCCCAAAAATATGCCACAATCAGTTCTGACTGAAAGAAAGAAGTGAACAAACTGAGTTTTCAGTGGTTGTAAATGGTGATAATTGGTTTTCACACTGGTGCTGACATCAACTCTTGGCCTAGAAAGAACATTCTAATCAAGATTTAATTCTTAAATTAAAATTGAATTTTTATAAATGTGTAATGTAGAAATGTATAGTCAAAACTAAAAATTTTAAATTAAACAAATTTCTGAATTAAATTTTAATGTTACCATTACAATAAAATTTTAATATGGAGCTACAGATCTATATTCTGGTATACGAGTCTGTATTGTGATATCATCACAATACCCATTGTTTCCCATTACCTTTGTTTTTATCATCAGACTTTGGGCCTCTTTAGAAGTTGGATTTCATGTACATCACATGATTCAACTCATCAATACTCAAGTCAATTTTTATCCAGGGACTGGCAACATGCATATTGTCTTGATGTGCACATTTTTTAAACTGTTGCAAATGAATCTACAGGCAACATGAGTATCTTCATCCCAATCTGCAACAACAGAATCCAATTCACCTTTCAAAATGACACTACATATACATATGCACTTTTTTTTACTTCCAGCGTAGACTACACTACCACATTAACAGTTTTGACTAAATACCTGTCATTTCTGCCTTTTGAACAATGAACCTTTTTTGGAAACTAGGTGAAATATGCATGTGCAAAAAACAAGTGGTTTCATTTACTTGGCTATAGGACCATGTCAGTGTTCTCTACATCTGTCTTTGCATGAATGCAAAAGAAAAATCTTGACAATCATTGTACATGGTTGTGTAAATAAGATACTCATCTAGTTTTGTACCTTATTTGGAGTCTGAGCAAGTATAAATCTTGGTATAATGATTAATGTAAATACCCGTCTTACAAAAATAAGAGGAGAAACATTCAAATCCATAAATACAGTACACTCAGGTTAGAAAATTTAATGAATGAATCATGACCAGTTAAAGCCAAAGTGGCTAAACAAATACTACATTTTCTAAAAGCAAAAGCATATCAAAAAGTAGCTTTTGTTTCAAAATTTTTCAGATCCATATAATTTAATGAACTGGCATTTCATGAGGTATATAAACAGACTATCATGATATTTATAAACAATCAAGTTGTGTAATGGTGCATATTAATTATATGTATGCTGAGGTTGGTGCAATCTGTTGTGCATGCTATCTGATACTATACATCTGTTTCTTCATGACTATGCAACATTTTCTATATAACAAACAAGCTAGAACTACTAATATGTTATCTTTTGTAATATAAGATATTTACACTTGCACCATTTGTATAAGGACTCTTCATAGCAAAAACATTGAAATTTTATAGGAGAAATATTCCAATTATAGTAACAGAGAAAATCCATAGGAATCTTGACCAAAATACAGGAAATATAGGAATCACTAAGTAACTAGGTTGATGACTTACATCAAATGTGATGAAGCTTTTTATTATCCATACTAACACTACATTCAGAGGTCACATTAATGCAGAACTCTGCACTGTACAAGAATTAAAATGTTAAGAAAATGAAAAACTGAGATATTGCATTTTTAAAATGCAGATGTAACCCCACTTGTCAATCAATATAAGTAATGAACAGTTGAATCATAGGTATGTATCAAGACCAAATGGCCACGTACTAAAAATATGAAATTATTCAACACCAAATTAACTGCAATAAGTTCTAAGCTGATGTGTAGGGAAGAACAGAGTTCCTGAGAATAAAACATATGCTCTAACCATCTAACGAGATGCACCTGTGAAAAGGTGCAAATTGGGACAGGGAGAAGGCAGAGAAATACCAACCGAGGTTTTGTCTCTGTTGAGCCACAAGGCAAAGTCTACTTAAAGGAAAGGATATTGTTTATGCAATATTCACTGAAGACCATGCATGATATAATGGTTTCCTTGATGGCCAAGGTCCCCAAAAGAAATAGATCCTTGTGCACAGGGAGAAGATTTAACTTTAGTAGTTAAAAGTTCCCTCAATCTCATACAAAAAGAAGGCTGGACCCTGTTGAGAAACACCACCAAATAAAGCAGCTCCATGTAGGAGGAAGTGTATACAAATGGGAAAGACTTGTTCAAATGGAGCTAAAAGTAATGATGGAACTGCAAACCTTGGTCATGAACATGGCAAATAGCTTCGACTAGATGACAGAAGACTCAAGGCACAGACACCATCTGTACAATGTAGTAACATCAACTGAATCACATATAGGTTTGGGCATTTGAGAGTTATCATGTACTGTGCAAGTGAATAAACTGTTATATTTGCACCTAAAACACATTACAGTGCCATTTACTTGGCTGTTGCTTGCTGCAGATATCTTGTAACCTAGCAAGACAAAGTTCTGCTTCATGTCATTTGATAGGAGCCAAGCTTCTGTTACGCAGATAATGTCATTTTATCGGATTATCACATCATTTAAGATATCTTCATAGTGCTTCTATAAAGACTGGTAATTTAGCACTGATATTTTCATTGCATCCTTATTTATAGTATTCCACTATGTGTAAATGACGTTAATAGCCTTCTCTACCAGAGTCTTTGCTTCTGTATATGCTGACTGGTTATATTTGAAGTTTGACTCAAAAAAACTTTGTAATATATATACGATTATTTGAACCTGATCCAGAATAATAATATACATTTGTGAGCTAGTAAAAATAGTACTTACATCAGTTTCAAGACATGGGTACAGTTTGGTCTTACATGCCTTTTGTGAGCAGTGATGACCCCACAAAGTGTGAGGAAAACTGAATCAATTTCACTATCATTGATATGATCACTGAGGGTGTCTCTCTCTCACACACTATATCTGAATTCAATTCATTCAGTTGAGATTACAGTTACATTCGAGTATTATGCCATAAAACGTTTTTATATTTTTTAGTCCAAGCATAATAGTTCATAGAATGGTTCCAAGTTTTTAACTGCAGCATAGAGGCAAAAAGATTGGCTCTGAGATTTTAGATTTTTTCATGTGGAAACTTTTAGTTTATAGATCCATCTCTTGACCAATCTGAGGTCTAATTACAATCACAGCTAGTGAGGAGTTCCTTTTTTTAAATAATTTATTCAGCTTGGTGATTTGGAAGTGTAGGCCATGACTAGAGAATTTCAGGTTACACTGCCACAACCTTCAAATCTACTCACACTGTTTTTGTTATGGCAAAGCCACTAAGGTAATGTGCCACTGACTAGAGGAAAACATTGGATGAAAACAATCACTGCAAATGTTTTAATTTTTTACTTG
The DNA here is from genome assembly GCF_004210375.1 of Tachypleus tridentatus. Lineage (NCBI taxonomy): Eukaryota > Metazoa > Arthropoda > Merostomata > Xiphosura > Limulidae > Tachypleus > Tachypleus tridentatus. Next base: position 139,276,387 of record NC_134825.1, read on the forward strand.
TATACACAATTTGAGTAACATTCTATTAATCATTTAATGGGGAGCATCTATTAATCAATTAGTAAATGCCAGTAATTAGCCAGCTCCAAGCATGGGGAAATTTTCAGTTTCAAGGAACTTGTACTGCTATTCCTGTCACACACAAATCTGATGAATGTAGCTAATGTAGGATTTGTTAGAGATGATGGTCATGTTCTAGTTGATCAGTCTCTTAAGTCATCCAAGCAAATAGAAATTTAGGGTGTATTTACAGAAACAGTGAATACAAATCTAATATGTTTATTAGTCAGGCCACATTTGAGAATGTCATGTTGTCTTGAGCCCCTTATCTCAGAAATAGCATTGAACTGTTAGAAAGAATTAAATGGAGAGCTGAAAGGATGATACAGAGATAGAGGGTATCCAAATGAAGTAGTTAATATTACAAGTTTAGGCAGGAAAACAATAATCTTCAGCTAAGATAATTTTGTTTTTCTAACAGAATTGTCAGCCTCTGAAATAGGTAGCATTTAGATGTGGTGAATGCAGTTAACTGAACTGAGTTTAAGGGACAACTGGATTTGAGTATTCTAAAGTGTAATTTAACATATAGGATGGCCTAGATGAGCTACAAGACTCTTTGCCATTATTCATTTTTATGTATACATAAAGATCGTCTAATAGGGCACCATTTGTAGGCATGTCTTTGTTATGAATTAATTGGTATTTTATCCAATGTCAATATCAGAAGAGATAAGCATTTTGTAATTTGTATTAAATTCATGTGGTAACACACTTCACAGAAGACAGTTGTTACACAGAAACATAAAGCAGATATGTTAAACATATTTCTAACACTTGTTTTAATTTTTAATTTATTCACCAAACAACCAGTTTACAGAAATAGTCCTAATGATGTTTATGTGATCTCTCTGAAATCTTAACTCTTAATGCATTGATATACACACACACACACACATACATATATATATATAAATATGTTTAGTTGGATTTATTTTCACCTTGAAAAGCCTTGCATTAGATTCAAAAGGATTACTAACATACACAATTTTTAATCTCAAAGTTGAATTTTCAGTTACTGTCTATTAATAGTATAAGAAGTCGTCTTTTCTGGCATTGCACATTTCACTTGTACTTTTGTAATGACCACATTGAATGTAATAGTATTAACAATAAACAGATTTAATCAAGGTGTAAAACTAGCAGTAACACTGTTACTGTTGGTGTCACTAAACTAGTATTGCTACTACTAGCAGTAAACATGGTAACTACCCATCTTATACTTACCTAATAAACCATACTAGTATTACCACTTCGTTTCTACTAAAAGTTGGCATCCTCAGACCTTGGCCAGTAAGCAAAATAAACGAAAGTAATTTTTTCAGCCGCTAACGGCTGGGCAATAATACTTATAACTTTCATACTGTTCATGTTAATTCACTTAAAACTTGGGCTTAAATTAAATCAAGTTCAACTTCAAAGTTAACAAACTTTGAAATTCGTATGATAGTAAGTAATAATTTCCCGATAACTGAAATCAATAAAGAGTCGATAGGTTTAAAACTATAAACATAATTTATAATATTTAATACTTAATTAATATAATGAACTGCAGAAAATTGACACCTGCCATCCAACTAAATAACCTCCACAGAGCGCCATCTTAAGTACGAAACAAGTAAAAGTTAAATAACACACTGTTTAGGCCTAATTTATTTTTAGAATTTATAATAGCTTTGTATATATTAATATGTAAAATATGAAAATATTAAAGCAAAGAGGTAAAAAGACCACAAGGACAGCGCTACAACAAGTTCTGTTTTAAAAATAATGCCAGGCAAATAACATACCATACTGAAAGGAAAAACGTGAATGATGAGACTGTAGAAAGTTACATTACTATAAAATTCTTATTTAAATATGAAAAAATACAAAATATATATATTTAATTTTTAATGTTTTCATGGAGATTAGCTATAGGACTAGCAACGCTAAAATGCGTTGTTTGATTACCTGGAATATTGAGATAACACATAGTCTGTTATGCACTATAAATTGAAAACAAACAAACAAATAAAACTTCTCAACAGCAGCATCCTTTTTAATTTAAAAACATATTGTTGTTAGTATTTGTAATTTCGAAACATTGTAAAATTCAAATAATTTTCAATGTATGGAAAACTCCATATCACAACTGTATTATAGAAGCATATTTTTATCTGATCAACAACTGATAGTACTACTGTTATTTCTAACCATAAACTCCCAACTGATCATGAAAGTAAATATATTAATTAAATATGTTCACAACATACTTGGAAACTGTTTAGTAGAAAGGCGACCCTCAACAGATGGTTGAATGGCAATTAGAAGAAACATATTTCCTTACGTTAATTAAAATTACCGTCTATTTAACGAACGAATAATAAAATTTTGTTCCTAGCAGGTCATTGTGTTTGTTGTACGTTGAATTTTCACATTTTAGAATATAATTGTTTACTAGATAGAGGTGCTAATAATGATGAATATATAATAATAATCAAGAGGCTTGAATTATAACAACCAAACATAAGATTTGTACAATTTAGGCATAGACACAATTGCATTAGCATGGAATTTCAATTTAAAAGTTGTTTGTGACTTTAGGTTTACAACTTGCGCCAAACCCAACATGAACGTAGCATCTAGAAACATTATTGAAAATATAAACAAATTTGTTATTGTTTCGTGGACTGTAGGCCCATACGCACAATGTTTGAAAGGGAGGTTTCTAATTTGTGAAATCAAAAGCCAGCACATATTGTGTGAAGCACAAGCAACATGTAATTCGTTATAATGTTATAGGGGTCTGGGAGCATGCGACTATATCAAGCGAAAAAAATGCTAATGCTTTATCAAAATAATGTAGACTACATTGTAATCGTTAAATACCACATGTAGCTGCGCTATAATTATCTGATCAAAAACACCTTAAGTGTGAAAAATTTGCGGTTAAAAATTATTTAGTGTGCAAATTAAAGTACTGAAATAAAATGTGGTGACCAAACTGGCAGCTACACATTGATAAGAAAGATATAGCTGAATCCTTTTTGGTAGCACCTTTTTTACCATATCAAAGATGTTTTTGATTATATATCACGACATTTTGTCAATACGCACCAATAAACCATAAAAAATAAGGTGACATTCTACAGTAACCAACGTTAGCTTGAGGATCACAACCGTATTATTTGGAACAGACCTTTACTTTACAGAACCAACTAGATTCTTTAAAATACATGGTGGTAGTTTTTCCTCTTTAAAACAGTGTCAATAGCTTCCTTCATACACATGTCATATAATTTAGATTATCAGTTTTTGTCATCACTTCTATACCATTCCGTAACGAATATTATAATTAGTTATACTGCCTTAAGCAGTCAGTATTTTCTTGAATAACTTTAACCATGTGGTTCATATTTACATCAAATGATACTAGTAATTGGACGTTGTAAAGATCTATCAGTGTACCAAAGTTGAAAAATCTTTGTAAATTAAGTATGTTTTTCTATCAAATGAAGTTTCTTTACTTTTGATGAGAAGACAAAACAACAGGAAGAAATTCGTCAAAATTTAAGATATTATATCTCAGGTATTTCGTAATGGATTGCCTTGAACTTTGTCGTGTGAAGTAAAATACATCTAAACGAAAATATATGAGGTTAACACAGTCAGAGATAAAGAAGGTGGAACATTGCTAAACCATTATTCCTGTTGATAACATAAAGTGCAGTTGCTGTTTTTTATCAATTTGAGACTGGCTTCAATCAGTGATTAGATTAAATATTCTTAGTTTCCTTTAGTTTTCATTAAATTATTAACAATTTATGGCAAACCTTTCTAAGACTACTACATTATCCACTTTCACTACAACTCATCAGAATATTAGATGGATCAAGGAGTGTGATGATGCAGCTGAAACTTTAGAGGAAATGCTAGAGCTAGCGTATCCATAACGAGATAGTAAGTTCCTGTCAAATACCAATGCTAGTTGTAGTGGAATTAAGTCAGTGCTCTCACGGGTATAGGATGAAACTAAAAGTACGATTGTATGTTGGATTTGTAGTATTTCAATAGGACAATACGACCATACTTCACCAACTGGGAAAGATGTATGGAAATACAGATTGATTCTTTTGCTACACAGTAAGAGTGTGTCTTGACAAGAAATCTACTTTAGCAGCGACACCACGGATCCATATTTGTGATGACCTTACTGTTTAATAGAGTGTGTGTGTTTTCTCACAGCAAAGCCACATCAGGTTATCTGTTGAGTCCACCGAGGTGAATCGAACCTCTTATTTTAGCGTTGTAAATTTGTAGACTTACCGCTGTAACAGTTGGGAACTGTTTAATAGATACTAAACGTAATGCAATGTTCTGATACGAACAAATACTAAATTAATTCCTAGTCTGTACGTTTCTTAACCTACTAGCACAAACTAAGGAACTGAGTGTACATGTTTGCTGTCTAAGGCATATGTATGAGAGTTACACATGTAGGGCAACATGTTGTACGAACTTTATCAACAAAAAGGATGCAGGACATGTTTTACCAACTCTATCAAATAAAGAGACATGGTATATAACCTGTGTTGTAGTTAATGGTATTGTGACACATTTGGGAGAGATTCTACGGATTCTGCACAATTCAAAGACTGGTAGTTATTAAAATGTTACTTGAAAGAATGTCAATATCCAACAATGATCGAATTTTGAGATATATGTTGGAATCTAGACATACAGTGACAATATCAATATAGCATCATTTTTATAGCACAAAGAACTGTTGGTTCAACACCTCTGAAAAATAGCAATGCATACAAATGTTCCCACCTGGAAAATGAACAAGGAAAGCAGATATATATTTGTTTCTATTGGATATTTCAATAAAGGGGCTGATTGACAGTTCAATACAGTCCATCACTGCTTTCGGAAATAATTTTAACAGCCAATTGTTCTCTGAGTTGTACTCAACATTGGTTTTGGTGAAGATGTACACTTCACCTCACTGCCCTTGTTAAATGGTTTGGTGGATTTTTTTACACGGACTGTCAATATGATATTTGCAAAGCTGAAATGACTGGATTGAGCATTTGTCGTACGTCTGATGACATAATGCACAAGTAAACAGAAATCAATTGGTTGCTTATGCAATATGTTAATGTTTTGGTGAGAAATAATTCTCCCTGTGGATGCGATATAAGACACACCTCCTAGACTAGATGCACCATAATATTCACAAGTCTATGTGGAGTGGTTGAAAATGACACTAACAGTTGTACACGAGCCTCCATGCCAGGAATTAGACACATTTGCCATACATCAGAAGAGTTGATACAATATACAATGAAGGAAGAACATTCTAGCTTGGAGACTGTGTATGCTTGGAGTATTTATTAGTAACACGGAAGAAGCATGACTGTAACTGGGCTGGTGGTCACCTAAAGCTCTGGTACGTTGGTCCCCTGATACACGATGTTGAGCATTGAGGAGGAATATAAGGGCATCCAACACATGGATAAACTGAAATCCTATGAATTCTATCAACGTATGGCCAAGAATCAAAGTTGAGACCAATGAGTCGGAAAAGGATAGAGCATTTTCAAGGACCACTTAAGATTATCCAACATAACAGAGGAGGATTTTTCTAGTGTTTATCTGGCTATGTTAAACCAGATAAGGAAGCACCTGAAGAGGTTCGAGAGAGCTCCAATTGTATTCTGTACAGATGACGCCATCTGGATCAAAATGGATAAGATTAGCGATAAAATCAGTAGCTAGAACAGTTATTGATTAGAAGAAAATAGTGATCCTTACTTTCTAAGCTATCATATGATATTCATCTTGTGTTATTTCTATTTGATTTTCAGAGCTAGGACAGTCATTTGGTTGTGTTACAAGGACTACAAATGTTCAGCAAACGCTGTTTTTCAAGCCCTCAGTTGCTAATGTAAGATAACACGTATTTATTGCATGTTACACATGTGAAATATGAATCATTTTGGGATAATTATTAATTAAAAGAACAAGGACTGAAAGGGCATTGCAACTTCTTGTTTTGTGAACACCCTTGTAATTTACTCTAAGAAAATTGCCACTATCACCAAGATAGTCGAAGGTCTCCAAAACTAACGAAAGAGTTTCTCTTGGAAAGTTCTTGCATATCCAGTTTAACTATGCAGCTGAAAGAAATTGTTTGAGTCCTCTTGCTTTCCAGAAGACCAAGTGATTTTTATAAAGATCACACTCATTATGCAATTGAAGGATTTTTCTTGGATAGGTCGTGGTCATATATTTAACTGTGTAAAGACTGTGCTAATAATTACGTTGGTTGAGAAACTGATGAATGAAAAGGTTTTATGATCTCTTGAATTTTGTACACTGAATTAATTTTATATGTGAATTTCACTATCCTCAGCAGAGTAGCTGTGATTCTGAACTGATGCTGGAAGTTTCCTCTTGAAAATATTTGCCAGAAAACTTAACTATATATGAGTCCTATATGGAGAGAGAAAGGAGAATTGCATTCTGATTAGAAGCAGAGAGTGAATTTTTAGTTGAATAATTCTTGACTGGATGGGTTTGCTGATGTTTAGTTTACTGTGGAGCTGCAGAAAATGAATGGATCAACTTGCATTAAGGTGAAATAATGGCTTAATTGCTTGTGGTTGTCAACAATATGGAATAGGAAAGTCCATTCATTACAGCTTAATGTATTCAGCCAGTTCGGGAAATGGAATGTATTTATTTACACTGTACAGAGGGACAGGGCAACTTTACTAACATGAAAGTATCGGTTTAATTCTTCTGTTTGTTTTTTTCGCACAAAGCTACTCGAGGGCTATCTGTGCTATTCGTCTCTAATTTAGCAGTGTAAGACTAGAGGGAAGGCAGCTAGTCATCATCACCCACCGCCAACTCTTGGGCTACTCTTTTACCAAAGAATAGTGGGATTGACCGTCACATTATAATGCCCCCACGGCTGAAAGGGCGAGCATGTTCGGCATGAAAGGGATGCGAACCCGCAACCCTCAGATTACGAGTCGCACGCCTTAACACGCTTGGCCATGCCGGGTCATCATAATTTTTCTAGTTCAACAAAATTCTGCAAGGAACAATGAGAGGATCATGGAGTATTTATTCAATTAAGCCTACGAAATATAATGCGCTGATTTTTTACTATGTTGCCCTAGATACCAGCCCATCCTGAAGTAAAAAGAAAATAATGGCTTAGAAACATGAAGGTAAAAGAGCCAAACGTAAACCTGAAGAGAATACCAGAACTAATGGTAAGTGTGGTATGATGTTTCTTGTTCAAAGGGCGTCTTATCACCAATTATAGTAGGCGTGTTAAGTGTAGACACCTCTGGTGAGATCACCTAATGTCATGAATGGGGAAGACGTTCCTTAAACGGAAAAGCCTACATACTAGTCAGCAAGAGGGTAACTCAGCTGATCTAACTCTAGAATCTACATTAACACCAGATATGGTCGTTCATATGATAGCTATTACTGTGCATTCATCATTTCTAGTTTCATTATGACCATAACGAGATAACTACAATGATGCACTTCACTAAATCATCAATTTCATCTATGATGACCATCACTTGATGGATTTAGAGTTAAAGTCTGAAAGAGATGAGCTTCCCATAAAGCCTCTAAGTGAGATAAAAGCGCTGTTCATGCTGATACAGCTAGCAGTTCTAAAATGTCATTGTTAGGGTTAGACAACCAAGTGAATGAAAGCCTAAGTGCCTAGTATCTTCCATGAAAAGTTTTTCAGGCTTAAAGATTTGCTAACACAGTTTGAAAGAGAAGAGCACTGAGCCCCAGAGGACATGGTACATACTCAGAAAGCTATTAGGAAGACCAGTGTGATTATTCAAAAGACCACAATGGCACAACAGAAACTTCAGCTGTGTTGGAGGATTCTTCTGTATGAAAAGCTCCAAGTTTTCGCTTTAATTGTATAGATAAGTGTAGTAATTATATATGTGTATTTATTATCTAAATTCTGCAAAGTATACCTATCTGTTTATCTATATATCAGGTTATCCCATTAGTAATGTCCGAAAATTTAATACAGAAAGTGCATCATCATTTCTGTCTTTGTAGAAAGCTTTAATGACTAAAATATGTAGTATAAAAATAATCAGGCAAATAAAAGAAACTAACCCAACTAGCATAGAAGCTTAATTCAACCCATTCAACAGTTCACCGTCATCTGCAACAGCTTGGAAAGGTGTCAAAACGTGAGAAATATATCCCCCATAATTTGATAAAAGCCAACCTCAGAGCAAGAGTGGACATTTGCACTCTCTGCATTCTCTTGAACGTAACTTACCTTTTTTGGACAGGTTAGTGACTGAAGATGAAAAATGGATATATTATAAAAATATTAAGTGCCGTAGACAATGGATTAGTGCAGGTAAACTGGCTAAAGTACAACCCAAAATGGACCTCCACCCAAGGAAAGTCTTGTTAAGCGTTTGGTGGGATATTGTTGGTGTGATCCTGTTTGAGTTGCTCCCACTCAATGTAAAGATTACATCAGCCTTCTATTGTCAACAGTTAGAGCGCTTGAATGTTTCACTGAAAGAAAAGAGGCCTGCTTTGATCAATCTTAAAGATGTTGTGTTACACCAGGATAATGCAAGACCCCATACACCAAGGATCACATCTGCAAAGATTGAAGAGCTAGACTAGGAAAACCTTCCACATCCTTCTTATTTTTCAGAACTTGCCTCATCTGTTTATCATCTATTCCAAAGTTTGCAAAACTATCTTGATAGAAAAAGAGCTTGGAACACATGAAGATGTCATAACTACCCTCTCTACATTCTTTTCCTCCAAACCCCTAACATTTTATAAAAGTAGCATTCAGAAGCTTGTGAATCGTTGGCTGGAATCAATTACTAATAATGGAACATATATTAATGATTAAATAACATTAAAAGCTTTGAAATCCTTTATTTTTTACTGAACATAAAATCGAATATCACTTAAGGGATGAATATATATAATTAATGTTTTACAAAGCATGTATATGTCTTCCTAGACATTGTGATTTATTTAAATATTTGGTGTGTATATGTTTTTATAGTTATTTAGGTCAAAGGAGTAGGTTTAAGAGTTTTCTTTTGTACATCTATATGGGGAAGGGGGGTCACTTGACCTCCCACTTCGGAGAAAACCACATGCTCTAGGAGGAAGATTGAAGAAAAAAGAAAATAAGGGAAGAAAAGGAAATGAAAGAAAAAATAGAGAAAAAAGGAAAGAAAATAAGGAAGGATGAGGGAAGAATCGGACAGAAGACAAAATATCAAGATTAAGATTTGCTCATTCCTTCACTCGTTTCCTTAGCGTCGAAGCGCGAGCGTACGTATATTCGTTTACAATTGAATAATGGATCTCAGAACGGCTGGTATAGGAATTAATTACTTTTATTGATAAGCAGAGAATAACGTGTCGACCTTCCTAGGTTATTTTCAGGTTAACAAAGAGAGAGTTTGCAACTTAGGGACGATATGTTGCAGTTGGATGTTAGATCAGTAATTAGTATAGGTGTAAAGATATTCCTTTATACTGGTTTAATTTTGGTTTTAGTTGTTGTATATGTAGGGCTTCTATGATTTTGTGTTTGTTTATATTTGTTTCCCGACTTAGTATCTGGGTGTTTTCTATGGTTATGTTGTGTTTATTTGACTTGCAGTGTTCAAAAACGTTTGAAGGTGTTTTTTTGTGTTATTTGAATATGGTTTCCATTTTACTGCTTGTTTCTCCAATATAGAAGGTATGATCAACACACCTGTACCAGTATAGTGGTGGGTGTAAGGCTGAATTGATCGCTTGTGATTCAATCTGTGTCATAAAAAATGTTGGCTAGAATTGGTGACACGGAATTCTCCATACATAGGTAATTTATTTGTAGGTAGTTTTGGTTATTGTACATAAAGTTAGTTTTGGTGGTAGTGAATTCTATAAGGGTTGCTAACTGGTTGCTGGGGATGTGTGTCAGTGGGTTGGGGTCTTGGATATAAAGTTCTAAAGCTATCTTGCAGGCTTCAGTGGTTGGGACTTCTGTTGGTTGGTTGGTTGATTTTATCTTTTATGGCACAAAGCGGCTAGACATTCTGCGCCAAACGTCCGGTAAAAAGGTAAAAATAAAGTAAATGTAGTAACATACATAAAAGGAAATGAAGGTAAAACAAAACAGCATTGAAAAACAGAAAAAGCATAAAACCAATGTTGACACCTAGTCTACAATGTTAAGAGAGAAAGCAGAGTAAGAGAAGTTGTAAAGGACTTTCTGTAGCAGAATGGTAATGATCATAACCCACCAGGAAGATTAACAGGTAAGTACAAGAACCACCGTCAGTCACCTGAAGTTGGCTTTTCCAGTCCTGGTTCCGGGTTATGTGTCATTATGGCCAGTATCAAAAAGTAAAGTAATAAAAGTGTTAAAAGACATGCAGCAAAATTGTAATAACAACTCGCCAGGACGACTAACGGGTAGTTCAAACAGCAGCGTTAGTCACCTGAAGTTGGTCTTTCCAGTCTTGATGTTGAGTTATTTAATGTTATGGCCATTTTCCAATTTCCAATTGAACTAGAGAGATTGAGACTCTTAAAAGGGAACCACAATTAAAAAGGTGTAATGAATAAATATCAAACACTTAAATGACATTAAAAAGATTAATGGTCATTAAAAAACTAAAAACTTTATCAAGATGGACAGTGTCACTGTCACCAATAACATTGTCCAATGTTACAGACAAACCCTGGGACAGAACATGGTTAAAATAGTGCCGTTGTTGAGAGTCGTAACGATGGCAAGAAAGTAAAATGTGGCTTACAGTGATTTGAGTGTTACACAAACTACACACTGGTGCATCAGTTCCAGTTAAAAGAAAACGATGAGTTAAAAAACTGTGACCAATGCGTAGTCTAGTTAGAACAACTTCCTCCTTCCGAACCTTATGGAAGCTAGACGGCCAAAGTCCAATATAGGGTTTTATTTGGAAAAGCTTGTTGTCACGTTGCTTACTTCAAGTTGACAGCCAGCTGGCACGGAGCCGAGCCTTGAATACAGGATCAATCAAGACTGTATGATTTAGTTGATTAAGAATATATTTAAAGTTAAAAGAGTCTTTGAAAAAGGAGCCGGCTGATGTTACATATTTAGAAAATGCCCATGCTATATATTTACCGAGGTTGTAGTTAAATGATTCGTAGATCGACATTATGGGTCGTCGTGGACAATCGGGTTTGCGAGAATTGAACAATGGATCAAGCGAGATGATGCAATGACCAATGTAATTCTGTATCAATTATTTTTCTTTTACGTCTCGTTATGGATGAATAATAAATATATAGAATTTTTTGTTTTTATAATTCGTATGTATCTTTTGTGTTTTCTTATAGCAAAGCCACATCGGGCTATCTAGAGAGACCACAGAGAGGAATTGAACCCCTGATGTTAGGGCTGTAAATCCGTAGATACACCATTGTACTAGCGGGGGGAGGAATTTATCTCCTAATAAAGTATTTTTAGAACTAAAATAATTTTTAAAATTTATTCCATTCTAATTAGATAATAACAAATATTTTTTTCTTAATTATATTATTAAATGCTTATTTTGATCTAAAATGTATTTATATTTTGTGAATAATTTAATAAATTTAAAGCATTAATATTTGGACATTTTTTGGGGTATTTTAGCCTGACCAGGGCATGGGAATCATTTGAAGAATTAATACATAATTGTTTTTAAACATTACATTGGTAACTTTCATTTCATTAATTTTTTCCCATTTTTGGATTAATTAGCTTTCATTTTTTGTCTATTCAAGATATTTTTCGTAATAAGTATAAAGATGCTGGGAAAGAGACATCTAAGTGATCGTCAAAAAGTCAAATGCTTACAATGTAAAAAGGTCATGGACAATGCCTATAGAAACAAATGTATTCAAAGCTGCCACAGTGATATGTTGAAGTCCAAAGTTCTCTGAAATCGCAAAAGTATATATCAAAGTTTTTTGTTCCACTCCTTCTACTTCATCACTTGTTCATTAAACAGTCAGTAGAAGTATATACAGGTTCAAACGCTCAAGAAATCAGTTTGACTGACCCAGCTTTGACAAAAGTCGAAAGAACTGTTTCGAAAGAGGCACTTTTTCAGGAAGAAACTCTTATGGAAAAGGTAGAACCTCTCATTGGAAATTCTTATTCGTTTAATGACGATTCAGAAGATGATCAAAATGAAACAATTCAGTCTGCAGAAAAAGTTAGTGGTTTCAAATTTGCTGGTCTACAACAACCACAACTTTCTGAATTTCCATCTCAGATTATCTATGGGATTCGCCGATCATTTCAAGCTAACTGGTATAAACAATTCCTTTGGGTATCATATAGTCAAGATTCTGATTCTGTAACTTGCTACCCTTGTGAGAAGTTTTCTCCAAAATCTCGTAAGACATTCACATTTATTAAATGGTCAAAACCAGAAAGATTGCAAAAACACTCTGAAAGTGTAAGCCATCAAAATTCAATGATAGCATGGATCCGTTCAAAAGCACCAGAAATTCGTTAGTTCAACCAAAAAATTAAAGGGATAATGAAGTAAAACTGACAGACTTTATCTTTCAAAAGTGATAGAAACACTAGTTTCTCTTGCTAAGGAAAACATTGTCATTAGGGGTGACCATGTAGATCGTCCTAAAACATATAATTCTTATGACGTAAATAGAGTGAATTTTCTTGAACTTTTGCACATGCAGAGTAAGGATCTTCAATGGTATAAGGAAACGTTTACAGATCTTGTTATCCGACATAAACAATGGTTGATTTGAAATACTCAAAATGAAATTTTAAATCTAGTTACGATTAACGTGAGAAAATTAATAACAGATAAAGTAAAATCCAATTTTTTTTTCTGTAATCGCAGATGAGACCATGAATGTCAGTCGTGACGAGCAACTTTCTCTCTGCTTTCGCTACGTCTCAGAAGATGTCATTAAAGAAAAGTTTATAAGCTTCTTCTTGTTGAAATCAACGGAAGCCCAAGAATTGATCACAGAAACTTTAGTATAACGGGGTTTCGATCTTTCTTTGATAGTTGGCCAAAGATACGACAGCGCCAGTAACATGAAAGATGAACATGTTGGGCTTCGAAGTCTAATCAAAACTGTGGCTCCAAAATTAATTTGTGTCCATTGTTTTGCTCACTTGCTTGGTCTTGCCATTCAAAAACCCTAAAGAAAATTCAATCGCTGAGAAACACTCCAGGAACAATAGAATCAATTTATTCTTTTCTCGAGGGACGCTCCAAGTATCAACCAAATTTTTCAGGGAAAACGTCGCTGAGAGAAAGTCATTGTACTTCAGTCTCAAATTGATACCTGCTGGGCCTTAAAACATGCCGCAGTAGTGGCCTTGAAGAAAAGCATTGAAGCTATAATTCTCGCCCTTCTTAAAATTATTTCAAACGATCCCAGCACTTCGGCCATGGGTAAAGGCCTTTTAGTTTCAATCTGTGACTTAAAATTCATCTTCACTCTCCTAGTCGTGGAAAAATCTTTACGTGAAACTTCATCTTTGTCAATTTATCTTCAATCAGAAAAAATGAATGTCTTTTTGGAGAGAAAATCTGCTGATACACCAAAGAACAACTTTAAATCACTAGAGACGAACGAAAAATATTCAAAGCTATTGAACGAAGCCACAAATTTGAGAGACATAAAATAAATAATTGAAAAAGAAAGATTCAATTTGCTCTTTAAGAGCTTGAACAGTGGGAAAGAAGATGGTCTTGCGCATAAGAGGTTGGACTATCAAAATCTACAGTATCAAATGCAAATTAACATCTAAGACACGTTCTGTCGGTACTTGGCGGCGAGGAATGGTCAGCTATTTGAAACTGATATATTGTAACAATGCAACCAGAGGAAAAAGATGCTACACTTGATGTCTCATTACTTTGTGACTTTTATGGACTGAATGAGAATCAATTATCTTTATAAAGCATGATTATGGTTGTGTCGTCTTTCGATCAAGAAAAACAAAATCCTGTTTGTCTTCGGCATATAATTTGTGAAAATGGGTTTATGAGAATGGCATCTCTTAACTCATTCCAACTTATTCTCATTTGGGGGCCCGGCATGGCCAAGCGTGTTAAGGCGTGCGACTCGTAATCTGAGGGTCGCGGGTTCGCATCCCCGTCGCGCCAAACATGGTCGCCTTTTCAGCTGTGGGGGCGTTATAATGGTACGGTCAATCCCACTATTCGTTGGTAAAAGAGTAGCCTAAGAGTTGGCGGTGGGTGGTGATGACTAGCTGCCTTCCCTCTAGTCTTACACTGCTAAATTAGGGACGGCTAGCACAGATAGCCCTCGAGTAGCTTTATGCGAAATTCAAAAACAAACAATTCTCAGTTGGCAAAACTATTCGGCACTGTTCTGCTGAAAGATCATTCTCTGTTTTAACCTCGAATCAAAACTTACTCATGTTCTACCATTTGACATGAAAGACTGTCTCATGCCGCTATTTTGAATATTAAACAGGAAATAATGAATTTTGCGACGGAGAACAAAATAGAAAAAATGATCAGAAGAACCGTGAAAAGTTATTGTTTATTTGAATTTTATTTGGTCTTATGTTATGTGCATTAGAAAAGTAAAAACACTAGCTTCAATGAAAAATTTGTCTCTGATAATTTTCTAAAAATTAACATGAGCAATCAGATTACTGAATATTTATGTTTACGTTTTTTGATTCATAATAACAAAGATAGGTTGTTACTCTTTCGGAGGCTACTGATCCCCTAGTTGGGAAATCACAGCAGGTGGCTAGAACAAATGGAACTTTCTTAATTGAATCTCTCAAGGTTTTTACTTTACACCAAACCCAACAGGACAATACACAACTGGCTTATTTTAATTGTGTTACTTCAACTTGACTTCATGAAATTAAAGCACATTGGGTAAAAGCAACATATATTAATATGTAGAATAATTTTAAACCTTACCATCTAACTATCTTTTCTCAGACAAAAAAAATTAATCACCTCAAAAGACTGAATTTTAGTTTTAAAAGTTGTTTGTGTTTGATACCTTAACTTATAAAAAATTGACAAATAAATTAAGATCTTGTCCGAATCGATGTTAAGTCGTACACAGAATTACAGAACAGAGCTTATAAAATAACACATGCACAAGAAAGTAAACTAATGTAGGTGTAAAATTAGCTGGTCATAACTATTTAAAATCAATTCACAGAGTAATCACCTTTTCAATGAAACAACTGGATAATTTCACAAGTTAATGTTGTTTATGGACTTAATTAGCCAACTCAAATATATTGAAACACTTCATATGTCTTATCAAGCCAAAGAATCACAGTTATCCCTACTACTAATTTAAAGAATGTCGTCTTCCTGCTAAAACAGTTTTCCAACCTATAGCCAGGAAGATCGTCAAGAAAAGAAGTCTCGAAACCTATAGTTTGATAGGTACACAAATACAAAGATAAACAAGGGCAGTTATTTATCAATCTGATTTACTATCAGGAAAGGTAACTTTAAATATCTCGACATCACGTTCTATCTTCCCTGCAAGAAAATTAGTTGACTGGTAATTATGGAACCCACATCTTGCATGTTTTCAGAACAAGGAAAGTAAAAGTGTTACTTAAGTGAATCTGGCATCTGGAAAATACAGTAATTTTTCAACAAATTGTATTCATGATGTTATAAAAACACGTAGGTTCAACAAAACTTGACAGAAATGAAATAAAACCCTATAACCCAAGCACTTTCGAAAGGTGGACCTTTCTTCTTCAGGGGCCAACTATATACCACTCCCAGTTTCTAAACAAATTACACGTTAACCTTCAATGAGATAGTAGGAAGCACATAGCATTTTAAGGGTCTATTACTCCAGAACTGGTAGAGCTCACCACATTCAAATAAAATCGCTTGCCCATAACACTAAGAAATGGAAATACGAAAACCATTTTATAAAAATAAAAAGCAAGGAATAATAAAGCTATTCCACTCTCCTATGTATGATTTGAAAAAAAAACCTAAACAAAATACCCTTCAACAGAAACAGCTATGCATAAATACAATAGTACAAATCGAAACACTATAAAACAAGGGTTTTAGGGTTCCCTAAACCACAGTAAAATGGAAAATATCTTTCACCATCGAAAACTGATATAAAAAGTCTTTGATGGCATACAAGTATTAACAGTTAAACACATGAATTAGCACGAACTAAATAATAACACTTAAAATGACACTGTTTTACCATGAAAATATCACTTTAAAATAATAGCTGTAATTAATTAAATTCAAAAATCTAAACCATAATTAACAGGAACAAAGACAAACATTTTTGTAAAAGCAAAAGCTCTTACACAACAAAATAATTACATATATTCATATACAAATCACAAAACTTAACCTAAATATCAAAAGCACACACACACACACACACACATATATATACAGACCCACAAGGCAGATTTCCCAACACGAAATGAAAATGGCTAGTGTAATCTTAAAAAAAAATTCTATACATTTATTATTCAAATGACCCCCCGACCCCCATGCTGTAGTCAGGCTAAAGTACGCAAAAATTAACGAAACATTAATATTTTAAATTATCCACAAAATGTAAATACATTTTAGATCAAAAGAAACATTTAATAATAGAATTAAGAAAACAATTGTTTTTTTATAATCTAATTAAAAAATACAAACATTTATAAACATTCTTTTTCCTCTGAAAAACTTTATCACAAGATAAACATTAATCATAAAAAGAGAAAATTTAATTCTGTTTATGTTTTTGCATATTTATCTTATAAACATAAATTAGAAAAAAAAAGCTATATATATTCATTATCCAACTATAACGTGGCCAGGTGGTTAAGGCACTCGCCTCACAATCCGAGGGTGGCAAGTTGACAGAAGATACGTTGTTGAATCTATTATTAGGCTAGTAATGAACTGATGTTAAAATACAATTAAACACACTACGAAACGTTGGCTTGAAATATTTAATTCACACAATGCAAAATTAAATACACTTAATATTCAAATTATTATAAGCAATTTAAGAAATTTATTAAATGGGAATGGACTTCCACATCAATCGAAAAGTAGGCTATATCTTATAAATAGCCTTGAGGATTGCTAGAAAACCACCGCCAGGTGTCTACCTAAAATGTAAAGAAAACATTGAAATATCGACTCTTTAGCAAGATACTTTGTGTTCTTATGTAAAAAAAGTCTAATATATTTCTTTAATATATATTATTATAACTTGTCTAACATTTTGTAGAATACAATGTTTTTTTTCCCTTCGTCTCAATGTTTAGACGTTATGTAAATAATAAAATATTTAAAATAACTTACTGAAATCATGTCTTGTAGCTTATCATAAAGCTACAAACTGGACTGAGGGGCAAAACAGTATGAAATATCTTTTTCCAATTTTTTGAAAATATAAATATATATTTGTTATTATTGATGGTTGAAAAGTTTAAATTTATCTTACACAACGTATTTTGGAATTGTTTGTTTTATATAAGTGTATTACAGCATATAAACGTACCAAATTCACAAGAATAGTGTTCATAAACTTCAGATAAGTTTGCCCTAGTGTAAATGCGAACAAGAAGTTTTTTTTCTCATAATTGTCTTACAATTATCAATAAATGGCAGGTACGATACACTTTAACGTGTTTTGAAAATTAACGTATATTTTAACATAATGAGTTGTATATATTACTTATTATATACTCAACAGTGAGATTTCTGTACTTACACATATCATATAATGTTCGACGAGACACCCACTTAAGCTCTTTCCAAGTCATATATATGTCTGAACATAGCCGGAGGACATCAATTTCTCGATTTTTACAGATGGCATTAGAGATCTGTTTTTCCGGAAACCTTTTCGAAAGTGTTTATCATTTGAAGAACAGAATAACTCTTCCCAACTGCAAGATTATAAGCCTTCAACAAGAAAGTAAATTAATATTCCTAAATAATATAGTTTGGTTAGTATGTTTACGATTTATGGTAATGATACGAATATCAGTACATGATTATTCTTTCCTTAATTAATTCTAATTCATTTTCGTAACCTAGTTCATATCATAAAAGTGTTTCTTTACGAAACTGGTTATACAATTAGCACCTAAACTACTATAATATCTGTTGTACCTCAGCTGGCCTGATGAGCCCTGGGATTAAACGGAAGGTCTTGTAGGCTCTGGACAAGGCAAATGAAGTGTTGTTGACATATAAATATACATTATGCTTTGCTTTCACTAATAAGTTTCTTTTTAAAACCACAGAGTCTTCTTATTCTATCACCGGTGTTCTATGTAATGACCCTTCCCCCACTATATAAAGCCTTTGTACAGTATACCTCAGTATCCTGTCCTATTTAAGTGCTTCCCAGAGCGCATCACCCACGAATGGCTGATGATTTCAAATGGCTCATTGGAAGTCCAAGATCCATGGGAGAGGTCTGCGAATGTATAAAATTTTGGGATGAACTGCGATGTTGACTTGGTATGTGGTTGAAAGCTTTATCTTCATGGAATCATAAGTTACACTGCACAACAGTTTTTGCTTCTTGAATACTGTTGGGTGTTCCTTATAGATTTTTGGATGCTGATCACGAAAATCACATCCAAATTTGCTCATCACGTACCGTTTCATCGAAACCTTCAGTTTTGTCATGTTTTTTTTTATACTTGTGTCCAAACATTTTCGTTTCTGTAAGAGACCTATGAACAATGTTTTATGTAGTCTGGGCATGTCCAAGCATGAAATCAGGCCAGGTTGGAAGAAGCTGTTCTGTGGAAGTATGCAGCCCGAGCACGCCTGGGTAGGCTGGAGCCAGCTTGACACTGTCTCAGCAGGCTATAAAAGTGGCTTGCATACACAGATGCTGCTCATTGAATTAATATAGACCTTATATTAAGCTAATATACTTTAATAAAAGTATTATTAAAGACTTTTTGCCTCCTCTTCACATAAAATTGGGACGTATGAAGAATTTCGTGAAAGCAATGAACAAAGAAGGCGAAGGTTTTCGTTATTTAAGACAGATGTTCCCAAGAATAACTGAGGCCCTGGTGAAAGAGGACATTTTTGTTGGCTCTCAGATCAGACATGTTATGAGTGACAAGCGGTTCGAAGATCTGTTAGTTGGGCTGGAAAAGATTGCCTGGAAAGCTTTCAAAGACGTTGTTAACAATTTTCTTGGCAATTACAGAGCCCCACATTACATTCAGCTGGTAGACAAACTTCTCAAAGCATGCAAAACAATGAAGTGCAACATGTCACTCAAGATTCATTTCCTCCACTAACACTTGGACTTCTTCCCCGCAAATCTCGGTGCTGTCAGTGACGAACACGGTAAAAGGTTTCACCAGGATATTGCTACAATGGAAAAACGATATCAGGGCAACTGAAATCCGTCAATGCTTGCTGACTACTGTTGGATACTGCAACGTGATGCACCGGACATTGAATACAAAGGAAAATGAGGAGGAAAACGCTATTAATTATGTTAAACTTAATAGCGTATTAGAAACATAAAAGCAATTAAATACGTTATTGCCGGTAAACAGTTAACTGTCTATATAACATACCCACCAGGTACCTGTCACAATCAGCAAAAGCTTTTCAGGAAGCAAAACTTTTCAAAAAAATTGTTGCGCAGTGATTTATTAGCACCTAGCCTGTACAAAATCATAATTCATGGTGGTACAATGACGTCAACACTTGGTATTTTTTTGAGTTAGTGTAGTTGCAACGTGCAACTTACATCAACTTCTTGGAAAAAAACTTTCATTATGTCAGTGGTAACCCGACAATAAATTTGTCAAACTTTTTCAGGCATGTAAGTAGACACGAGCTTCACTTCGACGTGTTTCCATCTGTTGTATGTCTAACACATCTCACACATCCTTTGGTAGCTGTTCTTCTATTTCTTTGTTTAGTTTACTTTTGTGTCGTTTCATGCATTGTCTTTTTATTTTTACACTTCCAAGAGGATTTCAACTTCAGCTACAACGGACCGTTGTGTTCTTTGCTTACTTTCAGTGTTAAGTTAGTGTGCAAGTAACAGCAAGTAGCTTTTTTTTTTTTCTTCCCTAATAGGAGAACTTTGAGCAATAATATACTGGAATGCTCCCCTTCTAGAGTAGGTTAACATTAGGCAATATTTCCACTTGCAAATCGACGTATTTGAAATGAACTAACATTTTTTTAACATATGTTTCCACAGGCTGCAGAACTGTCAGGAGCAAGATGGTTGGATATGCATGAATCATGAACAATACAATTCATTTCCTCATCATTAACAAAGAGAGAAAATTACAGTTTTACTGTTAGAACGTTGCTACCTTATTAATAGAATACAACACTAAAAGCATCAATCTTTTCCTCTGAATTTTACCACTTTTTTAGCCTAAGAAATGAATTACCAACCTTCTATGTAATACATAGTTTTTGCAAGACAAACTATGTAGTTCCAGCAAGATAAAGTATCTGGTGTGTGTTTCTTATAGCAAAGCCACATGGGGCTATCTGCTGAGCCCACCAAGGGGAATTGAACTACCTGATTTTAACGTTGTAAATCCGTAGACTTACCGCTGTACTAGCGGGGGGCGAAGTACCTAGTGTTTATAAAACAAATTATGTGGTTCTAGCAGGGAAATTATTGAAGACAAATTACTTGGTTTTTACAAGACAACCTATGAAGTAATTTCAAAGCAAAGTATGCAGTTCTGGAAATTAGACTATGTGATATTTGCATGTATTTATAGAAATAATTTGACATATCCTAAATTTGAAAGCGTTATCATGCTCCATGAGATTAGGCCTTGAAAATATGTTATTAAAAGCATTTTTCACAACAGTAACAATAACTTGTAAAGATTAATTTTAAATATATCGGTAAATTAAGAAAAATGAATAAACCTATAACTTTAAGGATATTTAAAAAACGATACAAATGTTTTTAAAAACGGGAGATATTAGCTAATGTGTTTTATTGAAGAAGTTTTGAGATATAATGTATATATGTTTTACCATAAATTATTTATAACTCGAAGTTTCGTGCATTTTTCGTAGAACAGCTACGTTCCCTAGAGCCAGGTCCATCACATGAACGTAGTCTCTCTCAACTAAAATATTTTAAAAGAATTATTTTATACTGAGTGAATAAATTTGCGGGTATCACATGGTTTTATAGTTTTAAACTTGAGAATGTGGAATCCATAAATTTTAAAATAGCGCAACATTTTTTAAAATAATAATTATTAAAAAAACATATATTTTAAGAGAAAAAGTTAATATTATTTTAAATAACTATCATGGAGATGTTACTACACTTACTTTGACGTGTAATGCCTATACATGATCGTGTTTAGGCTATTTAAAACTAATAATGGCTACTAACTACCAATAGAAATACCTGTTCCAGGCACAGGTATGTTGAAATCATTACCAAAAATGTTCAACTGTGGTCGTCGACCAACAGCTACCTGACAAATAAAAGCCACCAACTGGCTTGGAGGACCCACAGGATCCTCACCTATTTGACCAGTTTCATGAGCTCCAACAGGCGAGAAATACCGGAGGGCCACTGCTGTTAGATCCTGCAAACAGGGTACAAAGAAATTATTTTGTAAAGGTAGTTTTCATAGCATAGCAACACGAAATGGCACGCAATACATGCAAATTATAATGTATTAAAGTAGCTAGGGTTATAATAATCGCGCATTGTAAGTAAATCCAGATGTACAAATATTTTATAGATATTAAGTAAAAAGAACAGGTGAGTTGTATTAAGATTGATTTTGTGCCTTGCTAAAAATTTATACTTTTACAATTAATTACTTACACTCACATTCTGTTGTGGGGCCCATTTGATGTACTGACCAAACTCTTATATTACCTTCAGTTACTTCTATTGACACCCCAATGGATGTTTGTACCCAAAAAGAAATTCTTTTAGGAAATCGGTCTGTCGTATCCGACCATGTTGGGTCTGTTTGGTCCTCTCCAAGTTTGTGAGGGAGGGTTAATACCGTTTCAAACATAGGATTCCATGACTACAAAATTCGATGCCAGATACGGGTTTAGCGATCCTGAAAACCTGCGCCTATACTTATATAATGCCCGGTTGACCTTCCGAGCACATTGGTATGTCATATAGATAAGGACATCTTTTGTACCACCCCGAGTCCGCCTGCCAAGTTTTGGTTTGGTTTGTTTCTAATTCCGCGCATAACTACTCGAGGGCTATCTGCGCTAGCTATCTTTAATTTAGCAGTTTAAGACTAGAGGGAAGGCAACTAGTCATCACCACCCACCGTCAAATCTTGGGCTACTCTTTTACCAATGAATAGTGGTATTCAGTGATGTTGAATACCCACTTGTTGAGAAATTTATATGCAAAAACGGCTCGTTTGGGTTGAGAAAATATTTTACCTAGAAGAGCAAACAACGTTTCGACCTTGTTCGCTCTTCTATGTAAAATATTTTCTCAACCAAAACGAGCCGTTTTTGCATATAAATGAATAGTGGTATTGACCGTCACATTATATCGCCCCCACGGCTAAAAGGGCGAGCATGCTTGGTGTGACGGGAACTCGAATCCGCGATCGTCAGATTATGAGTCGAGTGCCTTAACCACCTGGCCATGCCGGGCGGCCAAGTTTTGTTGTGCTATCTTCAAAATTGTGGAAGGAGTTCGCAGATAAATAAACAAAAATCAATCACAGTGTGAATTAATACAGGATCATTTCAAGGCTAAAGTTATCAGCTCTTATATATGTTCCAATATTTTTATTAAATATTCTACTTAACTTCTTGTATAAGAAGAAAATATTTTTAAGAAAATAAGTATTTTTACCTGAAATAATTGACCTTCCCTAGGACTTTAATTATTATCCTATAAAACAGGTTATCAATCTAATTTTTAAGTTCTATCATTATTAGAATATACAGGTTGTATATTCACTTCCTATAAAAATTGACAAAAGGTTGTAACTATAAATACAATAAACAATTTAAAAGTACAACTATTAAATAATTCTAGTTTATTTTCACATGCCATGAGTCAACACGTCTCAGATGCCTGAAAATTATTTACACATACTATATTTGCTACACACGTCTTTCAAAATTTCTTCGCAGAAATACTTTGTCTTCGCATATGGATTAGTGCACGACTTTCTGACTGGATGTCGCTCGTGGATTGGAATATACGCAATGTTCCCATACACAACAGATGAGCTTCGTAACATTAAACTCATTTATAACCTAAATGATAAATTATTATGTTTATGGTCAGTATGACTAAAAGAAATATATTTTTACTTAAAATTCAGGTATTAAATGCCTTTTACTGATGTATTTAAGATTTAGGTCGTATAAAAAGTTGATAAGTGTAACCTGATCTTTACTTAATGTGTGTGTGTGTTTTCTCATAGCAAAGCCACATTGGGCTATCTGC
This sequence comes from Tachypleus tridentatus, assembly GCF_004210375.1. Taxonomy (NCBI): domain Eukaryota; kingdom Metazoa; phylum Arthropoda; class Merostomata; order Xiphosura; family Limulidae; genus Tachypleus; species Tachypleus tridentatus. The sequence continues at coordinate 139,299,985 of NC_134825.1, forward strand.
CGAGTCCACCGAAGGGAATCAAACCCCTGATTTTAGTAACTACTTAACAGAAAAGTGACAATAACAACGAAAGAAACCTCACATAGATGACAGTTTCTGCGTTTGGTTTTTGTTAAAGCTGTATGAGACTATATGGCTTTCACTCCATTAATATAAACAAACTGTAACAAAAACGTTTAATGTTATCTTTTTCCACATATTTACAGTAAAAATATATTTTATTTTTCTTCGCCCTATATAATTATAAATATTTCATTGTTTACTATTTTAAATATATGTCAGAACGTTTTCTCTTAAAGTACAGTAAATATTAGTAAATTGTACACATACATACTCGAGTTACACTCGCTGAAAAGTGACTTTAAACGCGTTTTCAAGCCTACATTAATGCGTGCTTCGTATTGAATTATGGTTGCATTGTAAGCTTTAGGCTTATTAAAAACAAATTGTTGTAGGAATTGAGACACGTGAACTTACTTAATTCCTACTGAATTAGAACATGTCATAACTTAGTTAAATTAACACACGATAACAGTTATCAACCGCTGCACTAAGGTATGTTGAGTTGTTTAAACCTGATTACAAATTTAATCGTAGCGTTATTTCGATCCTACTACAAGTGGATGAGAATTGGTATATATTGTTCCGGGTAACGACAAGACAGGACTGTAGATGTTGCACATTTTTACTGACAAGTCATCCATTACTTTACGAATTGTGCCATAAAAATAAGGTGAAGAATTTGTAAAAGCCGAGTTTGATTATCCACCACCATAAAAATAATAAATCTTGGAGGTTATATGAATAACTTAGTATGTGAAAAATATATTAGTTAAATATATTTAAGTGTTTCTCACATAATCTACCATTCAACTGTGCCGTTTTATATTGAAATGAGAATTATTTGCTGTTTTGCATATCACGTAATATAATCCACAACTTTACTTATTTTTATGATTACATTTGCTTAAATTCATGACAACTTATTATAGTGTATTTACGTATTTCCCTATAACATAAACACATCTTAAGCCTTTTTTATAATCTTTATTTGCATGTGACGAATTACGCTGAATAAAGTCTAATGTTTTAAAACCACAAACTGATTTCATTTTTGAGAAAATAGCACACTTTTGATTCCTCTATTTTCTTACGCTAACTTAATAATGGACAGAAACTGTAAATATTTCACTCAGTTTAGGTTTAATTACCTAGTTACTGGCTATGATGCTAAAATTGCTGTATTTACCATGAAACACTACATTATTAAATTCAAAATGCTTCAACTAAGGTTTTCTACTGTAACAGATAGTAGGGAAAGTACCTTTGATCTAAGGAAAGCGAAATCTTAAGTAAATATGTGTGTACACAGTAATCTGGTGTGATATAAACACGTTGGAAGGTTGTTCGTCTGACCTCTCCAATCGCTGCATTCACTTGTATATATATCGTAACAGCTGCGAAACAAAAACACATACTGTATAGTTATAGGCGCGCCTTTTCTGTGTGTAGGCCTAGTCTGCAGAATGATAATAAGGTTAATACGAGAATATTACATAGAGAAACTTCAAATTCATAAGCCGTTTTCGATTTTCAAATTGCTCAAGGAATCTGATTTATGTTATTAAACAACAGAATTATGACTTCAATATACCAACGATGTAAACGTATGAAAGATAAATTATGCTAGATAAAGCTAGGTTCTTACTGAAAGGTTATTTGGTTTTATAATTCTTTCACAGCTTTCACGTTGCTAGAAGTATGTTATGAAACATGATAAACTTAAGAATTTTATACTCTGACATAACAAAAACAGCTTGCTATGTGTACACATTTTGTCCAGAAAATCTGGACTAACACACTTTTTTGAAATAATACAAACACTGACAAAAACAATGAAACTATTCCAATGTAAAGTTACTAGGTGATATTCATAAACCTTTCCTTACCTCCAACAGGGTCAACAACGATCCAATATTGTTACAATAATACACCAGGGGGATATCAACTGATTCATCCAGCCACGTGGATTACATAATCAGGTTTATGCTGAGAACAAAATGTGGAAGTTGATGTTTATAATGAATAAGAAATTTCGTATACAATGTTATTTAACAGCTGCTCTCAGTATTTGCTCAAGAGAATTTAATGGCTCATATAATTTACGATGAAATAAAAACTAATTGCATAACGGAGAAATTATAACAGTTTAACTCATATAGTAAATCATGTTTGTGCATGATGCTTATTTTATTTTAAAAAATACTGACTTAAACCTATGAAGTGTAACTTTGAAAGAAATCATTTTAGAACTTTCATTTATTTACTCAGCAACTAGCTCAAAAATTAGTCAAAAACTAATCTTAATATATTTAAACAACTATGTAAATCTATATTTTCATTATAAATCACAACGGCATCTATAAACCAAAACATGAAACACGAAATCATAATATATTGAGCTATTTTATAGCTGGGCCATTAAAGTACAAAAGTAAAAACATTAGAACAGTTTACCATGTTATTCTGAAACTATATTACTACATATAAATAATAGCATTAGAACGGTTTACCATGTAGTTTTGAAACAATATTACCGCAAAGAAATAATAAATTTACCACAGTTTACTATGCTTTTTTGAAACTATAATACCATATGGAAGTGATAACATTAGAACAGTTTACCATGTAGTTTTGAAACAATAATTTATTATTTTCTAAGATATCATTTCTCAAGATTCAATAACATAATATATTAAATGAGCTTTTATAATGTCGTAATTAATGTTAAAAGCCATTATTACTGAACGGCATTAAAGTATGTTATTTCATATTTACTTCCAATGAGAAATATTTCTATTTGTAGAGATGTTAAATGATGTAGATGTATTAACTTACATTTTAAATGTGAATGCAGTTAGTTGATGTTAAACATCACAAACTACAGGAATGTAAAAAAATCTACAAATAGTTACACTATACTTAATAAAATAAAATGTGCATAATATTGTCTGGCTTGATTATAATTATCTGTAAATTATTCCTCGAAAACTCTGGTACACTGTATCTTTTTTTATCCAGGAAAAACACAAGTTGAAATATACCTTGCTGAATGTTTCTCTTAAACTGCCCTTATCGACAACATCGGTTTTATAAATGATAACTGTCTTGTCTGTTATTTCTTGAATTCTTCGAATGGCTGGCGGTGTCGTTCCATTTCCTAAAAAAGTAAATAATCATAAACGTACTTGAACTTTTCTAACCATATTAATTTCTTACCACTTCTCATATAATATTTTACCAAAGAACAAAATTTCAGTGATTTTAATAAAAAAATTCAGCATTAAACCTTGATAGTAAGTTATACAACCCAATATTTTGTTTAAACATGACAATGAATGTAAAGCTTGTTACTTCCCTCTTCAGAGCCATGTCCATTAATGAAAAACTTGTAACTTCCCTCCTCAGGACCAAGTCCATCAATATAACACTTGTTACTTTCCTGTTCAGGTACATGTTTATCAATGAAAAACTCGTTATTTCCCTATTCAGGGCTATGTCCATCAGTGTAAAACTTGCTACTTTCCTTTCTAAGGCCATGTGTATTAATATAAAACTTGCTACTTCCATCTTCAGGGCCATGTTTATCAATGTAAATCTTGTTACTGCTCTCTTCAGAGTCATCTTTATTAATGAAAAACTTGTAACTTTCCTCTTCAGAGCCATGTCCATCAACGTGTGTGTTTTCTTATAGCAAAGCCACGTCGGGCTATCTGCTGAGCCCACCGAGGGGAATCGAACCCCTGATTTTGCGTTGTAAATCCGAAGATATACCGCTGTACTAGCGGGGGGCCGTCCATCAACAAAAAAACTTGTTATTTCCCTCTTCAGGGCTATATCCATCAATGTAAAACTTGTTACTTTCTTCTTAAGGGCCATGTTTATCAATGTAAAACGTGTTAGTTCTCTCTTGAGGGTCATGGTTATCTATATAAAATTTGTTGCTTCTTTCTTCAGGGCCATGTTTATCAAAGCAAAAGTTGTTACTTAACCCGGATATCCGGTGTTTTTAGATGTTAGCACTGAATATATTGTATTTCTTATATATTAGACAGTGAATAACCTGTGTTTTTAGTTATTAGACTGTGGAAATTTTTTGTGTTTCGTAGATAATAGAAACTGGGTATCCTGTATTTATTAGATATTAGACACTGAATATCCTGTTTTTCTTAGACATTAGCCTGTGGATATCCTGTATTTTTTAGATTTTAGGCTGTGGATATCCTGTGTTTTTTTAGATATTAGGGTGTGGAGATCCTGTGTTTTTTTTAGATGATAGAATGCAGATATCCTATATTCTTAGACATTAGAAACTGTATATCCTATATTTCTTAGATATTAGACTGTAGATATCCTGTATTTCTTGGTTATTAAACACTGGAAATCCTGTCTGTCTTAGATATTCTTCTTCTTCTTCATGTGTCAAATCTGTGGCAGACATCGACGACCATGGCATGCCAGACTTCTCTGTTGTCAATCCTCCTTATCAACTAGATGTTGCTCATTGAGTTCTTGGTGACATAGTTATTGAGGCTGTCGATATATTTAGTTCTTTGACACCCTCTGGTTTTCCTCCCTTCTATTTTTCCACATAGCATCTGTTTCTCTATCCCATTCTTCCTACAGATGTGTCCTAGAAATTCCATTTGTCTCTTTCTTATAGTTTTCATGAGGGACCTTTTGTATCCTGCCAGTTTCATGACTTCCAGATTTGTTTTTCTTTCAGTCCATGATATTTTTAGCATCCTTCTAAGGAACCACATTTCAGCAGCTTCTAATCTTTTCTCTGTATCTTTGTTCAGTGTCCAGCTCTCACAGCCATATAAGAGAACAGACCATACATATGATTTCAAGGTGTTAATTTTAGTGACATTTGTTATGTTCCTGTTTGTGAATATGGACTTCATTTTATTGAAAGTATCCTTGGACATTGCAATTCTTTTCTTTATTTCTTTGTCACTCTTTGCATTTGGTGTTATAGTATATCCAAGATATTTGAAGCTTTCAGCTTGTTTTATTCTCACGTCCTTGCCGGTTATGCTACATGTGGGTGTAATTGATTGTTTTGAGATAACCATGCACTCTGTTTTCTTTGCGTTTAACTGCAAGCCTTTTTCTTCACTCTCGTCTACTGTTGTTGTGAGGAGAGTCTGTAGATTTCGTTCGGAGTCCGCAATGAGGACTGTGTCATCAGCGTAGCGCAAGTTGTTGATATTGCATCCGCCTACTTTGACTCCCTGATGTTCATTGATGTTTCGTAGGATTATTTTACTATATAAATTAAAAAGATCTGGTGAAAATATACATCCCTGCCTCACCCCTCTTTCAATTGGTCTATATTCACTCAATTCATTTTCAATTTTGATAGCTGCCATTTGCTGCCAGTAAAGGTTTCTAAGGATTCTTAGATCTTTAGCATCGATGTTCAGGTCTGACAACATGTCGAATAGGTCACCATGTCTCACTTTGTCAAAGGCTTTAGAATAATCGATAAAATATAGATATAAATCCTTTTGTACTTCCAGTGATCTTTCCATGAGCATGTTTGGAGCGAAAATTGCATTTCTTGTGCCTTTATCGGCTATAAATCCAAACTGAGTATCAGAAATCTCTGGTCTTATCTTATTCCTCATTATAGACATGAGCACTCTTAAAAGAACCTTGGTAAGATGACTCATTAGACTAATTATCCTGTGCTGTTCACAGTCAGTTGTTCCGGGCTTTTTCGGCAATGCAATAAAGACTAATTTTTTAAAGTCTTCCGGTATTTCACCCGTGTCATAAATAGTGTTCAGTAGTTTTGTCACTTCCTGGATTCCCACTTCTTTTAGGACTAATAAAAGTTCAATGGGTATGTCGTCTGGACCAGCTGCTTTGCCTTTATGTATCTTCCTCATTGCATGTTCCACTTCATCAGGCATAATTGGAAGGCCTTCTGTGTCTATTTCTATGTGTGGGGTTGGGCTTCTGTTGTCGTTATATAGTTCCCCAATATATTCTGAACATCTGTTAAGTATATCTTTTTTATACATCAAGATTTCTTCATTCTTAGATTTTAAGCATCCTGTTTTTGCTGATGGAGTCTTTCCTGTCACTTCACTAATTTTCTTATGCATATATTTGCTGTCTTTTACCTTGTTATTTTCAATCTCTGTACACTGGGTGTTAATCCATTCTTCCTTGGAAACTTGCATTTTTTCTTCACAAGTCTATTTATTTTTTGGTATTTTTCCTTATTAGGTTTAGCTTTTCTTCTCTCCTCCATTAGATTAAGGATTTCTGGAGTAATCCATTTTTTGTTTACTTTTTTTCTGGTAGTAGGAATATGTTCTTTAGCAGCTTCGTGGATGCTTTCCTTCATTTTTTGCCATTTGTCTTCAGCAGTATTCAAACTGTCAAGGATATCAAATTTAATCTTCACACATACGATGTATTTCTTCTTCAGCTCTTAGTCTTCTTCTAGAAGGTTCAGTTGTAGTCTTGGTTCTTTTTTGGATTTCTTTAACTTTTTCAGTTTGACTACCATGGTTGCTACGACTGGGATGTGATCACTGCTGCAGTCTGCACCTGGCATAGATTTGCATGATGTTATGGAGTTACGGTATCGTTTTTGCATGAAGATAAAGTCAATTTGGTTTTTCACTCTGTCTCCAGGGCTTTTCCATGTCCAACATTTTCTTGAATGATTCTTGAACCAAGTATTCATTACAGCGATATCATGCTCTTTGCACCAATCAACAAGTCTCTCTTCGATTCCAAAGGGTCCTACTGTTTTGTCTATTTTGTTCTTTCCAACCTTTGCATTGAAGTCTCCCATAATGATCTTAATATCTTGTGATTTTAGCTGTTTCATTGCCTTTTCAATGTTTTCATAAAATCTTTCAATTTCTGTCACGACCTTGTCTGCAGTTGGAGCGTAAGTTTGAATAATGCCGATGTCAAATGGTTTTCCACTAAGTTTTAGAACCATGATATTAGATATTAGAGGCTAGATATCCTGTGTTTCGTGTATTTTAATCACGATGGCTTGTTTTCGTGCCCTTTTTGATACTACGAGTTGCACTTTCGATTGTGGAATGTTGTTTCGTGAAAGTTTATTGTGGGCTTGATATATTTCTTTGTTGTAGCGTATATACTTAATAACCAATATTTTTGCGTTAGTTTTGGAGCCGTATAAATGTACTATAATATGTCCTTGATGGAAGATGTCCTGAGGATATTCTTTAAGAAAGCTGTTTGATTCAGTCGTCTGTTCCTTTGGTTAGAACTTCGTTCTTAGTTATAGGTTTTATAGCATCAATTTTGGTGTTTTGTTTTCTGCGCTTCTTTTAAACTATCAGATGTGGTTCTTTATATATGCCAGAGATACCTGCTATGATAATAGAGTGTTTGCATAGTTAGGATGTTTTTGTTTCTTGTGGCTGTGTGTTAGTACTTTACAGATAGTTTTATTTGTCTTTTAGATGTTAGAAGTGTAAAACCATTAGTGTCTACGTGAGTCTTGATAGTTTCTAGTGTCTGTGATTGTGTTCCAATGCCCTCAGTGTTGTTGTTATCTATTTCAGAATTTGTTGGTTTAGGCTGTTTATTTACTACTTGCGTTTATTTTTTTCACATTGGTTGTTTGTATTATAGCATCAGCCATCTCATGCTCCTATGTTCTTCACTATGTATTCTTGTTAGTGCTAACTAAAGAAGCCATCTCGTGCTTCTTTGTTCCTCACTGTGTATCCTTGTCAGCTCTAGCATCAGCAATCTCGTGCTTCTGTGTTCTTCACATGTATCTTTGTTAGTTCTAGCTTCAGTTATCTCGTGCCTCTATTTTTATCACAGTTCTAGCTTCAGCCATCTCGTGCTCCTTTGTTCCTAACTGTGTGTGATTGTTTAGTTCTAGCAGCAGCAATCTCGTGCTTCTATATTCTTCATTATGTATCCTTGTTTGTTCTAGCACAAGTCACCTCGTGCTTATATGTTCTTCACTATGCATCCTTGTCAGTTCTAGTATTAGCCATCTTGTGTATGCTTGTTATTTCTAGCATTAGCCGTCTCGTGCTTCTATGTTCTTCACGATGTATTCTTCTTAGTTTCAGTATCAGCCATCTCGTTCTTATATGTTCTGTACTATGTATCCTTGTTAGTTTCGGTAAATTATTTGTGTTAGTAGACATATTAATTTTTAATGTTTGTTAATTCCTTTTTGGCCACTAGGACTAAGGAATTTTATTCAGTATTTAATCGAAGCTTGGCTACCTATACAAGATTAACATTAAGGTTTCTTTAAGGAAGACGCCATTTAAACTGACTCTGAAGTGACGTTACGTTGCGTTTTGATTGAGTTTTAAATCTTGAAATATGCTATATGTGTTTGTTCTTGTTGGATGTTTCTTCGATAAAAAGTATTGAAGCTGTTTCAAAGTGGCTGCCTTCTCCGCATCAGGCGGGTAAGGAGTGTGGTGCCATTACAAATAAGCTCGCCCACAAATCGAGTAAAGGTAATGTTAGTAAAGCTTATAATCTACACCTGACTTTGTTTTTAATTTTTTTTCGGAACAATGCTGAAGTATGTTTTTACTCTATTGTGACCAGGCGTGTGTATTTTCTTATAGCAAAGCCACATCAAGCTATCTGTTGTGTCTACCGAGAGGAAATGAACCCCTGATTTTAGCGTTCTAAATTCACAGACTTAACGCTATTCCGGCGGGAAACTCTTGTAACTGGAACAAACCTTCACTGTGTTATATCTGTATGGGTGTTTGGTTATTGTGTGCGACCTAGGAGGGTCAGTTTTTAAACAGCTTTCTTCCCCCATCTAAGGCTCGACATGGCCAGGTGGTTCTAGTTATATCTTAATCCATCAAATGCTTTCTCTATGTCGAGAAAGCAGGCAATAGTGCATTTCTTCTGATTAAAATTGTCAACCATAGTTTCAGTTTTCCAATCAAATCATCTGTTTTTGCTGAAAATTTCTGAAACCATTAGGGACAGGGGATAAGTTTGATGTGATATCCAGAAATGTTGAAATCCTATTACTAATAAGTATTTCAGACAGCAATAAATATCTTTTGTTTTGTTTTTTAATTTCGTGCATAGTTACACGAAGACTATGCGCTAGCTATCGCTAACTGAACAGTGAAAGACTAAAATGAAGGAAACTAGTCACTGAGCCTCACTTCCTAGTCTTTGGCTACTTCTTATCAACAAATAATGGAAATAAGTGTCACATTATAACGATCACAAGGCTAAAAGGGCGAGTATGTTTGATGGGACGGGGATTCGAATCTGCGACTCTCATATTGCGAGACGAGCACTCCTAACTAGATGTCTATGCTAGGCTACCTAACAGTCAGAGAATTGCACGCGACCAGGCATGGTCAGGTTTTAAGGGCTCTCAAATTGCATTCTATGAGTCGCGGGTTCGAATCCCCATCACTCTAAACATGCTCGTCCTTTCAACTGTGGGGACGTTATAAACCCCGGTCAATCCCACCATTCGTTGGTAAAAGAGAAGCACAAAGTTGGCGGTGGGCGATGATGACTAGCTGCCTTCTTTGTAGTCTCACACTGCTAAATTAGATACGGCTAGTGGAGATAGCCTTCGTGTAGCTTTGCGCGAAATTCAAAAACAAACACGCGATAATGATTAATATGTATCTGGGACGTACTGTTAGTTAAATAATTCTGTATGTCTGGGTATCGACTTTGGGACAAGTGGGGGGTCGAGCACCCGTCAAGAACAGAAAAAGAAATGTTTGAGGTTTCCTTTTTTTAATGCTGTAAATGTTTAACAATAATATTCAGTATCGGATGTTTCTTCATCAGTTTTAATTGCCGAATTCGGTAATCATTCATCTAAATACTTTGCATATTCTATGTAATTGTTTTTTTTTATTATTCTAATCAAATTGTGGTTCTCTTATTGGCTTCTTATAATGGGGTTGAATATGGAAGACATGTTATAGGTAAGTCAAGACCAACATAGAAGTTAGAACACTTTTTTTCTGATTTGAGATGACCTAATACAGAAGTCCAAGATATCATTTGAAGTATATGAATACTTTCATTGAGTAGGGTGTTGTCATTTAACAACACACACACTGACTGTTTTCTAAAAAAATCCGATATTTTATTCTATTTAAAGTATTTGTTTTTACATCTAAGGTCATTATGCTTACCTTTGAGATCTATTATTATTAAGTTTTTGTGCTGATTTAGTTTATTTAATAAACTGATATCTATTTTTTTAGTTGTAGAACAATAGATTGCTGCTGTTGTAATAAACATTTTATTTAGTAAATTTATTATCACATTTTATTTGTTTTCACTAGTTGATTCAACCATTATTTGTGTAACAGATAGGACTGACTTACGTAGTAATGAAATACTTCTATTTGAGTGATTTCTTTGTGAGCTGCCTAATCTAGTTTCAGTATGACAATAAAGTTTAAATAAATAATTTTTACTTAACGCGGTTTTAGCTATGACTAAAACATCGGTATATTTGTGGCTACTGTTTTTTCTATCTCCTGCGTTTTGGAAGCGAGACCACTCTGGATATTACGTGTTGGTCTATGAATTTTTAGGCTAAAGTCGTGTCCGCTAATTGTTGCACTAGGTATGGAATGATAGGTGTCATGTGATTTTTGGCTATTGTAATTCAGAGAGTGATACAGTTTTGAGGATTCTGGCATTCGTTAATGAGATCAAAGAATGCGTTCTTTATCGCTTCAATGATTGGACTGTTTTCTCAAATCATATTGCCGGGTCTTGATATTTCATATATTCCTGATGCTAGTCGGTTTTCTTTGTTTGACTTCTAGTTTCTTTGGTTCATTAGCTGTTTTTGGTTTCTCCTTGTGGGTTTGAACTATGTATTTGTAGGTTCATTATGTAACTGGTTTTGTACTTTAACAATACGTTCTCATCTGTATAGGTGCTGGTTCAATACTTTGTTGTGTTTGTTTCATGTGTGCGTATTGTTGTAATGTGATTTGTGATGTACATTCTTGTTTTTTGACAACCCTTATAATTAGTTATGTATCGCTGTTTACATTAATAGGGAAAAGATGTTTCATGTTATTTTGTGTAATGTTGTGGTCTTCACGATAACTCACGCAACGTATGATTGGTATGATTAGTTTACTTTCTAGCTATATGTAGTTTTATTTGGCGGGGTTTGTATTATTTGATTAATTAATAGTTATATTATACAAAGTAGTAATGATGCGAAGTGGTGTTTGGCAATTTTTATGAATGCTGTGATACATTCTTATTGATTTTGTGGATTTCTTTACTGTGTGAGGAATTCAAAAAATGTACTTCGGCTGCGTTTGTAAATAGGTTGATTTTTTTGTTCATAACATGTCTGGTCTATGTGTTGATCATCTTGTTGCTGTGTAGTAATGCTTGTGGGTTAAGGTTGTGTTTGTTTCATTTTTTATGTGTTTTTTATTTTATGTTTGTGTATGTTGTACACTGTTCTTTAGCGGTTTTGGTTTCTTTAGTTTTTAGTATTGATAGTAGGGGAGTTTTTCTTTTGTTTACGTTTGCTTCTGTAGGTGTTTCTTAGGGCTGTGATATATCTATAACCCATACAGCGTGGGAACGTTTTCTGTGTTACTGTTACATGTCCAAAACGTTGGCCGGTGTTCTAGTGTTGTCAACTCTGAATCTCTGGTACTACAGAATACCTTTTCATATCACACTCTCAATATCTCTTGTGATTCATGTTTGGTTATTAATGACACCTTCTGATATCATACTCGGAATATCCTGCGATTCATGTGTAAATACTAATGATACTTTCTGACATCATACTCTGAATATTTTGTTTTATGTGTGAATACTAATGATACTTTCTGACATCATACGCTGATTATTTTGTTATATGTGTGAATACTAATGAAACCTTTCGATATCATGCTGTGGATATCTTGTGATTCACGTGTGAATAAAAAAGGTACCTTCCGATATCATACTTTGGATATCTTGTGATTCATTTGTCTAACAATACCATGTTTTGGATATCTTGTAAATCATATGTGAGTACTTTAATCATGTTCGTTGGATTATGGATTTTGTTAAAGATAATTCGTTCGTTCTCTTTTTGTGTAATTTATGTTTTGAGCGTGAGTCGATTTGCAGTTTGTTCAGTTTTTATGTTTGTGTGGATATCTTTTATTACAAACGATTTAAGGTTTGTTCACCTTCACTAGACATAAAGGAAGAACTCATCTAAATGGTACTTATTATTACTATTACTATTATCAAAACTGAGAAAGCTAATAAAATGTGATACTTACGACTGATCAGATAGAGAGACAAGCGACAAATGAAGTTAATGGATCACGCTAGTGTTAAATATTCCTCACAAAGTTAAAGAGGAACCTGTGTAAATATTTTTGGATTTATTTAACTATAATTCAATACTAGTTGCTGTACCAATTCAGTGCGCGGAAAAGGAGCAGAGATATGTAGGGCGAATAAGGAGATAAGATCAGAACACCATTCTCTGATGTTACTCATCAAAGGTGTACACCAAGTTTGGTCATAATTAGACCAAATAATTGGAAAACTCAACTGTTGGCGGTTGGTGTTGTTGTATAGCAGCCTTCCCTTTAGTCTATCACTATTAAATTAAGGACGAATAGCGCAGATTACTCTTGTGTAGTTTTGCGCGAAATTCAAATCTTTTTTACTTAATGTTAAATTACGAAGTAGAAATTCGAATAAACAGTAAAAAGATTTCCCTTATGATGATAAAAGCAAATAGATCTTTTGGATTTAAAAACACGCTTAGGATAACTGAATTGCAGTAAAGAACTGGGTACGAATAAATACATTTTTCACCCCAGTTGAAATCGGTGTAAATTTTATATCAAATAAAATGATACAGATATTCCAAATCTGATGTATTTTTTAAACGTTTATGACATCAGCTCGAAATAGAGCGTAAACGTAAACTATTTATTTCCATACAAACGTTCGACAAAAGTCGAACTCAAGTTATTTTTATTTACCTTTTTCGGCAGTTTTTTGAAACATTCAGTTTTCTCCAAACAGATAACAGGCGCTCGAACACAAAAATGGACGACTAGCAGAGACTACTGTAAGGAAGTTATATTTCTTACCTGAGCTTGCATTGACGCAGTTGTTAACGGCTTCAACATTATAACCAGCATCCAACAGTGCGACTGTGATGTGACTGCCAATATAACCCGCAGCTCCTGTTATGAACGCTGTAGTGATCTCGTAATATTGCAAGTAACAGACACGGACACTTTTTTGGTTTCTTGTATGTACCAGAAAACAAAACAGTGACGCGCAACTCAACATATGGCAACCACATATATTATATACACTAAAAAGGGGTAACATGCTATGAATGTACCATATATATATATAACTGATACTATATATATATATATCTCCTTACATATGGTTGCTGTTATTTCAGGCAAAGATATAAATATACACCTCCGGATTAGAAATATGTGACATTAATTTATATGAAGGGTGATAATAAAAGTAAATATATCTTCAGTAACTAAAAAAAAATCCATAGTTTTTCACTGACAGTTGGATCCCGTCACTTAATGGGCCTATCACGTACATCGGCCGGCATGGCCAGGTGGGTTAAGGCATGCGACTCCTAATCTGATGGTCGCGGGTTCGCATCCCCGTCGCGCCAAACATGCTCGCCCTTTCAGCCGTGGGGGCGTTATAATGTTACAGTCAATCTCACTATTCCTTGGTAAAAGAGTAGCCCAAGAGTTGGCGGTGGGTGGTGATGACTAGCTGCCTTCCCTCTAGCTTTACACTGCAAAATTAGGGACGGCTAGTGCAGATAGCCCTCGAGTAGCTTTGCACGAAATTCAAACACAAACAAACACAGATTGTGGTTTACAGCTTAAATGTTTAATCTGAAACGCTATTAACATTAATTATTTAGTAACATTATAATATCTATTTCGACGCAATAAGTTGAGTATTGTTTGAATCTAAGACACATCTTGAGCTGAGAAATTATCTAATTATCCACGTTTCCCTGATACACCCACCAGAACTCTCTGAAAAAAAAAAGGATCCCACCTAGTTTTAGATATTACCATCTGTGATCAAACACTGAAGTTTAAATGTTTAAAATAAACAAAAAAACTTTTAAGTTGGAAGTTAAACTTCACATTTCTAACAAAAATATGATAAATAAGTTACGTTACAAGTTAGTACTTATTATATTTAATATAATTTGTTCAACATCACAAGATGTCGCGAACAAAACTCATAATCTTATTGTAATTCTCCGTAAAGAACTAAATTCATTTAGGCTTTTGCTAAATGTAATAATATTCTAGTTACTCATCATGTCTTTATAATATGACAATATAAGAAGGCCTTTTACACAAATTTAAAACCTTTTTAAACTTTCACTTTCATTCTTTAATAGCTTACAAAGAGTTTAAGATAATAATAAACCACAGTTACCAAACTGGTAGCTTCACATATAGCATTGGTAAAAATGTTACAAAAATATTAATTCATTAATTATCTAGGCTAAGTATGTTGTTTTATCCATCATCATGGCCCAAGTTGCAGCCAAGTTAGAAGTAATTAAAAATATATATGTAATATTCTAGGCATACTCCAAGGTGTGCTTAAATAACCTTTGATACTATACAGCACATTCAAAATATATATGTAAAAACGGTTGGTTTGGGTTGAGAAAATTGTTTATGTAGAGGAGCGAACAACGTTTCGACCTTCTTCGACATCGTCAGGTTCACAAAGAAAGAAAGAGGTAACTGTCCGATAGCTGACCACATGTTTGATTATATTTATTAATATAGGTATAAAGGTGTTTCTTTGTATTGGTTTATTTTGGGCTCATCACTGAGCACATTCAAAGTTTTAAGAGGAGGTAAGCGCTCATAATTTAGAAGCGATAGAGTAAAGGAAAAGTATTTCCACAACAATAACCCTCTAAAAATTGGATTTTGATACCTGTGATAAAATACAAGCTATGGCAAGGTCAAGTTGTGCAAATAAGAATGATATTATAAAATATAAATTATGGAAAGATCAAGGGGTACAAGTAAGAATGGCTTTATAAAATACGAACGATAATAAAGCCAAGTTCTACAAGTAAGAATGATATTATATCTTAAAATACGATAAGTATGATAAGCGCAAGTTGTACAAGTAAAAATCACATATTATAAAATACGAACTGCAACAAAGACAAATTCCACAAGTTTTTATGATACTATACCATAAAATACGAACCATGGCAAGGCCAAGTTCTACAAGTACCAAGTTCTACAAGTAAGAATGATATTATATCATAAAATGCAAAGTGTTGCAGGCCCAATTTTTAGAAGTGAAATTGATATTAAAAGCTACGAATAACGGTAAGAACAATGGTGTGCAGATAAGAATTATATTATAAAATAAGAAATTTAGCAAGGCGAAGTTGACCAAGTAAGAATGATTTTATAAAATACTAAATTTTACAAAGCCAAGTTGTACAAGTAAGAATGATTTTATAAAATACCAACTCTGACAAAGCCAAGTTGTACGAGTAAGAATGATTTTATAAAATACCAACTTTGACAAAGCCAAGTTGTACGAGTAAGAATGATTTTATAAAATACCAACTTTGACAAAACCAAATTTTATGAGTAAGAATGATTTTATAAAATACCAACTTTGACAAAGCCAAGTTGTACGAGTAAGAATGATTTTATAAAATACCAACTTTGACAAAACCAAGTTGTACGAGTAAAAATGATAGAATATCATAAAATACGAACTATGTCAAGTCCAAGTTGTACAAGAAAGAATGACATTATAAAATATGAACTATAAAAAAGCAAAGTTTTACAAATATTTCTGGTGCCATATCATAAAATACGAACTCTGGCAAGGTGAAGTTGTGCAAGTAAGAATGATATTATAATATACAAACTATAGCCAGGCCAAGATGTACAAGTGAGAATCATATTATAATGTACAAACTATAGCCAGGCCAAGATGTACAAGTGAGAATCATATTATAATATACAAACTATAGCCAGGCCAAGATGTACAAGTGAGAATCATATTATAAAATACAAACTATAGCCAGGCGTCTGAAAAACGCTTGAAAGTTTTTGAATGTCCGGCTGCAGTGTTGTCAGTGATAAGCAAAAATCACCCCCATTCACAATATCAACGTGGTTACGTATTTTGGATAGCAAATAAGTCACCCAATTAAAGCCAGTTTGAACCAGATAAGATGTGGTAAAAGCACATCTTTGCTTTCTCCAAGAGTTGTGAAAACTTGTTAGCTATTTTATTACTTATCCAGAAATAATGTTTGCCACGTTTGAATCTAGCTGGGGCTGTTATATCACTCTGCAGTTCGATGAGAAATTCTTGTAATATGATGTCAACATCAACCGCATTCACCCCAAACGGTTCTACCATCCAATCCGGAATATTCATATCCAGCAGGTCACTGAACCATACTTGCATATTACATATTGCATATTAAATGTTCCACATACACAAAAAGGTCGTTATCTTGCAGTTCAGTGCCAACAGTAGCCAAAGAAGGAAGCTGCATGAACTCGCGACATCCAATATTACTAGAGTACAGCTTTAATTTTCTAAAAAAGGAATAATGACCTCTTTTTAAGATATAATATTACAGTTTTTACCTTGTAATTGTTTTTTCAACAAATTCAGCTTTCAAAAATATCTGATAGATAAAATATGACACAATTAACAAAGACGATCTTTTCTCGAAGCTGCTTATCACTTAAAAATGACTCAATACTGTTCCACAGTGCAGCAAAACGACGAAAACAATTTCCCTTTGATAACCAACTGTATGCATTACTAGGTACTCAAAATCTTCTTAATTTTGCTCACAAAGTTGCCGGAAAAGTCTTAAAGTGCATGAAATTTGTTAAAGTTGACAACCTTTATTACAATGGCAAGAGAGTCATGCAAACGTCTTCCCATGTTCTTTTAAACCAAATGTTATCGGTTAACCATGCAGTGTATGCAAAAAATTCAGGCACAGCAATTTTTAAATGAACAGTAAATCTTCTGCATCTACCTACCATTGAAGCAGCACCATTAGTTGCACAAGCCATTATATTTTGAGGGGGGATATTGTTTTCTTTAAAATAACTCTTCACTATAAACACCTGTGGTGTCTGTTGTAAGCTTTCAAGAAAAAATCATTTCCTTTCTGAGGTGGTTATCATCCAAAATCCTAACATATCTTATCAGTTGGGTTTCATTATCCTGTGGAAAGGATTCATTAATTTTCAGAGCAAACTTTTTAACTTGTAATTGTCTGACTAGTTGTTTTTAAATTGTAATTGTCTGACTAGTTGTTTTTAACTTGTAACTGTGTGACTAGTTGTTTTTAACTTGTAACTGTGTGACTAGTTTTTTAACTTGTAACTGTGTGACTAGTTGTTTTTAACTTGTAACTATGTGACTAGTTGTTTTTAACTTGTAACTGTGTGACTAGTTGTTTTTAACTTGTAACTGTGTGACTAGTTGTTTTTAACTTCTAACTGTATGACTCGTTGTTTTTAACTTGTAACTGCGTGACTCGTTGTTTTTAACTTGTAACTGTGTGACTAGTTGTTTTTAACTTGTAACTGTGTGACTAGTTGTTTTTAACTTGTAACTGTGTGACTAGTTGTTTTTAACTTGTAACTGTGTCACTAGTTGTTTTTCAACATCATCTACCATTTCGTCAATACTGATGAGTTCCTCAAAGGGATGACCTGAGTAGTTTCATGTCCATTTCAGTTCATGACAGTTGGCACAATCAATGATTCACCAATATTATGTGGCTTGCCAGCATTTACTATTAATTTGGAAATCTCGTTCTACTGTTGTCCTCGTTTGGAAATTATTACACAGTTATTTGAAGTAATTTAATGGTTTGTCTTCCTTGTCCTTGTGTGCTGTCTCCAAGTGCTTCCGCAACTTACATGGCCACATGCTTTCATTTGAAGGTTTATTTATACATATTAAACACACTGGCATCCCACTGTCCTGTGGTGATGGAATGAAACTCAGTGGAACATTACTGATACTTCTTCTTCACCACATGGGAAATCCGTTATCTAAAAAAAAATCACATAAGTAATAATAATGATGATGTTGATAAATTTATAAGTAAATCAAGAAATATATATCAGCACAATGTAGCAGAATTTCGTAAGTTTAAAAACCAGAATTCCTATTTATGTATTGTTCTGAATGTATACCACGCTTGAAGGTAAGCCCCATGGTTAAATTTTGACATGCTCATTGAAAAGCTCCCTCTCTATCCAGTTAATTTTACAAAGAACAAATTGCATTGTGTCATCAGGATGGTGGCGATTTCTTCTCCAATATTTCTCATTTGTAACCATTGTTGATTGTTGACAGTATTCAGAAGTAAGTTTTCCATTTGTCATGCTGTGATACCACGAGGAGTTTTTCAAATAAATAAGGTGTTTTTTACCATGTATTGATAGTATTTAGTACTTTGAGCTCATTATTTTGCTTGCAAACTGAGAACTGCGGAAAAATGCAGAACCGAGGAAGACATTATGAAGTAAGTTGATGAGCTGTTTGCAGAACATGACATGATGAATTTTGAATTAATATGCAATATAACTTAAACAGCCACAAAATCAATGGCACAGAGGGAATTCCATAAAAAATTCGTAGTTCTCTGGTTGTGTGCCTACGTAAGGCCCTCAACTTTGGGTTGTTCCCTAACAAGGAACATTCAATACATTTTACAAGGTAATGTTACACATGAAATTGAACATCCACAAGAACCGCGGGGAGGGCAAGGTTTGTGCATTTTTCCACCGAAGAAAACGAAAGTGACAAGATTTCGTTTGTAACGCTTCATGTGTTTACAACATCAAGGGAAAATTTGTGTATGATGTAGATAAACATTGATGAGCCTGTGTATAGTTTTTGTTCTTGACACATATTTCCTTCGCATAATATTTTCTTTTCAATAAAATATTTTATTTCGAAATATATTAGATTTTCCTCACATAATCTGAGGGAAGTATGTTTAAAAATAGTGTATGCTCTAAAGAACTTTATGAATGCAGAGCTAACATCTTTTGGGGAAAACAAATTCAAAATTAGTTGTACCTCACGGTTAGTACAACATCACGCAGATTAAGTACTTACCAAAAGGATGAGTTACACCTCTTCACACAAATATCACTCCTGACGTTCAGACCGTATTGATCTACTCACTTCACACAAACATCACTCCTGACGTTCAGACCGTATTGATCTTCTCACTTCACACAAACATCACTCTTGACGTTCAGACCGTATTGATCTACTCACTTCACACAAACATCACTCCTGACTTTCAGACCGCATTGATCTACTCACTTCACACAAACATCACTCCTGACGTTCAGACCGTATTGATCTACTCATTTCACACAAACATCACTTCTGACGTTCAGACCGTATTGATCTACTCATTTCACACAAACATCACTCCTGACTTTCAGACCGTATTGATCTACTCACTTCACACAAACATCACTCCTGACTTTCAGACCGCATTGATCTTCTTACTTCACACAAACATCACTCCTGACGTTCAGACCGCATTGATCTACTCACTTCACACAAACATCACTCCTGACGTTCAGACCGCATTGATCTACTCACTTCACACAAACATCACTCCTGACGTTCAGATCGTATTGATCTACTTATCTGCTGCACGACACAAATATTCTCTCCCTTTTCATACAAAATTGAAGTCAGTACCGTGTATTTGTCGCTGTTCAGTAACACTTTTTTATTCTTAAACCTTGCTTAGGCTTAGAGAGAAAACAAGAACGTAACGAAACAATCAGTCTCTAATGCATGTAAACATTTTATCACTGTTGAAACGATGGGCTGACCAATAACATATTCGAAGTTTACGTTTAACGATAACAATGATAAACAAACAATGACTAGAACAATTTTGAAACTTCTTATTTTAGTTTTAATATTATTATTTTTTGCGCTTACTCAAATTTCCCTTTTCCTTTCAGACAAATTGGCTAGAATTATGTACACTGTACATTAATGTTCAACCAATTTTTTCCTGTAATGTACTGAAGACTGTTGGGTGACTGTTCTCGTTTGGAATGTTCTCTGAGCACTTGTTGTTGAGTTATATTATTCTGAGATGCAATGAAGAGCTATTTTTCACATTTAGTTGTTTGTTTTTGAATTTCGCACAAAGCTACTCGAGGGCTATCTGTTGTTTAACTGAATATATACTGATTTATTAGTATGACTGCTTAAATGATAGAACTAGAAGGATTTTATGAGAAGGATGGACTAAATGTAATTAAAGAACTTACATTCAGATATTTAGTCATTTGATATATATGAGTGTTTTTGTTTAAACAACCATCTTCGAGTACTTGTCTTTCAAATGCAGATCGTTGTGCGTGTAATTGGGTAACACAACACATTCATAACACTCCATGAAAATCTGGTAATGTTGACAATCTCTACCTGTTGAATGTGACTGAAAGAGAACTTTTCTACAATCTATAAAAAGGACAGAGAGAAAACTGAGATACTGATAAGTCTGCTAAATATTCCTTTTTACAATCTAGAATTGTTCTGATAAACAAAGTTTGATCAACTTCCAAAATCTGCTATGTCATGTCCATTTTATATTAACAGTTTTTATCATAGAAGTGTGTTATATCTAAGAGGATGTATCAACCAACAGTTTTGTATATGTTATACTGACAGTCTTTCTTCATTTATCCATCATGACACTTAGAACTAAAGAATGCCAATAGTTGCTTCGTGCATTACATAAAGCTACATGTAAACAGATTAAAGTTATAATTGTTGGAGCTAAAAATGAATTTATCCTGAATGTATTTTAAATGTTCCATGATAAACATACAAAAGCAGAAACGTAAGTGATAAAGTCAGATAAACAGAAAATAAACTTACTAATACAATTTGGTGGTTTGGCAGAATGGTAAAGCTGCTGGAATCTAAAATTACGGAGAAACGAATGGTTTGGCAGGATGGTAAAGCTGCTGGAATCTAAAAATACGGAGAAACGAATGGTTTTGTAGGATGGTAAAGCTGCTGGAATATAAAAATACGGAGAAACGAATGGTTTGGCAGGATGGTAAAGCTGCTGGAATATAAAATTACGGAGAAACGAATGGTTTGGCAGGATGGTAAAACTGCTGGAATCTAAATATACGGAGAAACGAATGGTTTGGCAGGATGGTAAAGCTGCTGGAATCTAAAATTACGGAGAAACGAATGGTTTGGCAGGATAGTAAAGCTGCTGGAATCTAAAATTACGGAGAAACGAATGGTTTGGCAGGATAGTAAAGCTGCTGGAATCTAAAAATACGGAGAAACGAATTGTTCTTGTTCCTCATTGTTTGTTTGTTTGTTTTGAATTTCGCACAAAACTACACAAGGGCTATCTGTGCTAGCCGTCCCTAATTTAGCAGTGTAAGACTAGAGGGAAGGCAGCTAGTCATCACCACTCACCGCTCAACTCTTGGGCTGCTATTTTACCAATGAATAGCGGGATTGACAGTCACATTATAACACCCCCACGGCTGGAAAGGCAAGCATGTTTGGTGTTATAGGGATTCAAACCAGAGACCCTCAGATTGTGAGTCGAGTGCTCGATCCACCTGGCCCTGGCTGTTTCCAAATAACTTCTTCATTCTCTCTATCAATCCAAAGTTTATAAACAGCTGGTACATAAAATATTAAATTATATAGATAATGATTAGGATTAAATTTTACAAAATGATAGTTTACGATAAACCAGTTGTAACAGTGCCACCAGACGTTTCATTCACAAGCTATTGAACTCCTTAAAATTAAAATAGAAGATTTAAAGATTAGTGATAGTGTATTTCCTAAATTTAAAACTAAAACCAAAATTCTATTAAACTCGATACATTCCAAAAGGATCTAACATGGAATGACCATGAAGATTTAGTAGTTAGTGGAAATCTATCCCAAATACTAACATAATCGATCTAATTATCAATATGCTACAAAATCGAAAGAATTGTAACCTTACAGAATGAAAAAAATTTGCAGAACGATTACCAGGTATGAATTTCCCCAAAAATGTTTTGAAAATGTAGGCAGATAGAAGTGTATGAAATATGATAGAAGTATTAGAAGACCTAAACGTACTGTGTGTATATAAATCGTGTTATCTACCATATGTTGTCCTATATACCAGTAGACATCTAAAAATATCTGAACACTTGGTTGTTCCCAACCAGCACCTCTTATCATGTACTATGAAAACCAATAACTTCCGAGCTTTCCTGAACAACTTTCAATTTTAATACTGTAGCAGAATAGTGTTTTTATTTTATTTGTTAGAATTTTAATTATTTAACACAAACTCTCATGAAGGAAGACATATACTAGAAACGTTTCGGACGAGGTACAATTCTGTATCTTGATTTGGCTTGCTAAATTCTTAACAACTCAAGAGGTCTGTAGTAAAAGTTCATTCAAGGATTGGAATGAAACCATGACAGTTTTGGAGTATACTGGGTTTCCTTTGAATTTAACTCACGCGTGTTTGAAGGTCTTACCAACCAATAAGATTTAGTGACAGAGAAAAACTAAAATAATTTTGTAAAATTGACAATTGTGTAAAACATCTATTCACAAGTTTCCAGAACATTTCAATCCTGCAGTAATAGTTTCTACAGCAAATAGCAACCTTTAGGAAGACAAATTTATTCAATGTTAGAATTCGCAAGTCTAGACGATCTTATGAGCTAATTTGAAACTAAATACCAGACAAAATTAAAATCAAATCGCCTACAGTTAGGTGGCTAATGGATTTTTGTCATTAAATCATTCAAGAATTTGAATGAGAAGTACAAAAGATCATAAATGAATTCGGAGTTATAACTAAATAAAGACGGATTCATAGCGACGAATACTTATATTTTTAAGAATATTCGGAAAGACTAAAATATGTCTTATTAATTGTAAAATATTTTTTCCACTGGTAGTGTTCTTTTGTTCCAGGCTGAGAAGAATATATTGAAATCTTTATCGTGCGGTTTTTCCTTAGATACGCTATTGAAGTATACATAAACACTTGAGTGCTTTCATTCGTTCGTTATGAGATGTCATTTGATTTGAATAGCAGAGACCGAAAGCATGTTACAGATAAAGCAGGCAATTTATCACACGTTTAAGGGATATATCGTATATATAGGAAATTTTTACATATCAATCACATCTTTATCTCGGGTACAGAAAACACATCAAAATTGGGAATATCAGAATCAAAACTCTGTAATTTTAGCACGTAGAATACTATATTAATCTGTAGCACTCTTAACACACAGAAGAAAGGCTTAGATATTCTGGAAAAATAAGAACATTTGAACATTTTCAAAACTGCACAATGTAATATCTGTCTTTTATTAGAAGACAAAAGGCAGAAGACTTTCGAAACATCGTTCTTGTGTTTCTACAATAGGCAGTAACTGTCCATTCAACTTACTTTCGTTATCATTGGATTATTCGTTTGACGAATAAATATACTAGTAACACTCCTCTTCTGGAGTAGCTTCTGGTATTTTCAGTTTTTAAGTGAAATGGCGACTCAGTTTTTGTCATAAAATCACCGATTAATAGAATATTTTAGTTATATTTTACCAGTAATAGAAGATTGTCTTTGACATTAAAAATAATTTAGTTTTAACTTCATAGAGAATTAGATGTTTCTAAAGTTGCTTGTCAAGTTCTGTATTTTTTAAATTATTTTTTGTCAACGCAAGAGCAAGGTGCATATGGCCAGGCTACCATAGTGACCCACCCTAGGGTTACTCTTGTTTTATCAAATATAATGATATGTTTGAAACAATAATGAACAGAATTCTAGGTTTTAAACAATACGTCAGTAAATAAGGTTCAGCGCTATAAATATTACATAAACTACATAAACAATCCAAAGTTATCTTCGTAATGATGATCAAATGGTTTCATAACCACAAGTAATTCAACAGTAAGTATGAGGGCTTAAAGCACTAAAAAGCCAGGTTCGATACTCGCGACGAGGAGAGCACGAGTCTATCATATATACAAGAACAGTTTTAAAACTATCTACGTGAGAACTATTTGGTTGTTTTACGATAACAGTTTTTATTGTACCTAGTTTCAATACATATTTTCTATAATTAAGAGTAGAAAAAGAAAGTTCATTATATATACATTTATTCCTATTGCTCATTTGGTTCACTTGAAAGAAACGAAAATCTCAAATGTTTTTCTTAATGAGGTTAAATACAATGAACACGGTCGGCTACTTTGTGGAGGCTTAAAAGTCATTTGTATGTTGTCGGGTCAACAATCCTATATCAATGGGACAGCAGAGCACGAAATCATCACCACTGGGTAAAGAAGTGATGCCCATGCAGAGTCAACCTAATATCAGGATCAGGAAAACACTGAACCTTAATGTTTGGTTGTTGACACAAAGAAAGTCATATCACCTCGACTCCACATTAAACTGGGCTTGATGAAGCAGTTTGTAAAGGCGTTAGACAAAGATGGCGAATGTTTCAAGTGTCTACTTGGGCATTTCCAAGGGCTTTCAGAAATTAAACTTTCCAATCTTAAATACTTGAATTAAATCCCTATATCTCTTCTTTTTGAAGAGAAAAAATTTGAGATATTTCAGCTTCTTTTCATATGACAGTTCCTCCGTCTCAGGCGCCATTTTAGTAACCCTTCTCTGAATCCTTTCCAAAAATTTGATGTCTTATCCAAAGTAAGGACAGCAAGACTGAACACAATATTCTAAATGTGGCCTAACCAGTGACTTAGGCTTGTATTCAATATTTCTGTAGATACAACCTAAAATTTGTTTTACCATTAGCAGCAGCACTGTTTGGATGGTTTAAAAAACGAATCAACCATTACACCAAGATCGCTTTCCTTCATAACACTTTTAAAGCTATTCACATTGAAAATATACTTGTAATATAAATTATGATAACCTACATTCATTATCTTGCATATAGTATAATTAAAACCAATATGCCAAATATTTGATAAACTCAGTAAATGATCTAAGTCCTTTAGTAAATTAACAACATCGCTTCACAGCTGACATGATCCTAACATCATATGAAAATTTAAGTGATTTATTGACTATTCCTTCACAATGTAATTGTTGTAAATTAAAAAGAACAAAGGCCCTAAGACAGAGCTCTGAGGTACCCCACCTGTGACATTTTCTAGTTTGAATGAATGCCATTTGTAACAACTCTCTGCTTCCTTCTATTCAGCCACATTTCTATCCAATTTGCTAATTTATCCCCCACACCTACAGAGACAGTGTTTACTTCTGAAAATTCAGATACACCAAATATTCACCCATACTCTAATATTCATAAGTAGTAACCTTTTTGAAAAAATACCAAAATATTTGTAAGGCAAGGTTTTTCCTTAGTTAAACTATCTTAACTATTCAATAAAACTCTAAATTTTGTTAACTTACTTTGCAAAGCAGCTTTTAACAGACTTTATAAAACTTTTCCGACAACTGATGTAAGACTAATGGGTCTATAATTACTGGGACAATTTTTATATATCACCTCCTTTGAAAAGAGAAGTGATATTACCTAACTTCCGATCCTCTGGTACGTTCCCAAAATTCAAGGACTTACAAAAAATAGTAGTAAGTGGTTCACATATCCAATCTTTAACTTCTTTCAATTAAATTTATCACTGATTCCCTAGCATGACGTTTAGATTTAACGTTTAAGTAATTAATGAAATGTTTATTAGTAATTCGATACTTCCATATAATTCAAATCATTTTTCAAAACATTAAAATATATACAAACTTTGGTTTGCTATCAAACCTAAAGTTACGCAGTTGACTATTTGCAGTGAGCCCGGCATTACCAATTGTGTTAAAGCGTTCGACTCGTAATCCGAGGGTCGCGGGTTCGAATTCCGGTCGCACCAAACATGCTCACCCTTTCAGCCGTGGGGACGTTATAATGTTACGGTCAATCCCACTATTCGTTGGTAAAAGAGTAGCCTAAGAGTTAGCGGTGGGTGGTGATGACTAATTGCCTTCACTGTAGTCTTACACTGCTAAATTAGGGACGGCTAGTGCAGATAGCCCTCGAGTAGCTTTGCGCGAAATTCAAAAACAAACAAACAGACTATCTGTACAAAGAATAAAAAACTCAATTCTAACTTTAGCCTATAAAGTACCACGTAGCACTTCATCCACATTCATGCACAAGTATGCAAACATAGAAACAATATCTGAAAGACTCTTACATAATTCTCTAAAGTATTTTGATAAAAATTGGCATAAAAATGATTTAATGTGTGTTCTCGACAAATAGTACGTACATGATGAACACAGTTTTAAGTAACTCTCTCCTATAAATATATATTTAAGAAATATATAACTAGACGCTTAAAACTAGTTTTATTTTATTTTACCTTATTTTATTTTATTTTATTTTATTCATTTTTTCTTTCTTTTATTTTATTTTATTATTAGTATTTCACCGAGAAACATATATAAAGATTATATACATAAAAGTAAAAAAAACACACACAAAAAATCGAATAGAAATATTGAAAAAAAACAAATTTAAATAATGAAAAAAAGGGCAAATTAAGACTATACATGAACATTGCCCTGAAAAGGGCCTGAGTATTGGGAAATACTCTGGTCCAAAGTCTATCCAATAACACACTCCAACGAGTAGACGACGTAAAAGTTAGGGATGGAGGAAAAGGTCTTGTGCACCTGACCCTCCTGGGTATTCAAAAATTAACCTACCCAAATACCCACACAGAAGAAGCGACTATCTGTACTGTGTCCACGTGAAATTTCGAAACATACTATTAAACGTAGCGGTGAGCCAATGGTAGTGTTCATTATTGAAAGTCACTTATGTTTTCCGAACACATTTTGAAAAAAAACAAAAAAAAACTGCGTTTGCGAGCCTTTTAAACGTTCTTCAGTGTTTTCGTCAAGACGTGAATTAAAATAAGACGCCTGTTGTGGCTTAATGAATAGACTGCTTTACTGTGAATCCCACTCTTTATGGTTAGAGTAGCCTAAGAGTAGTTATTGGTTACCTTAGTCTACCAGTTTGAAAAATAAAGATGGATATCGCAAATAGACTTTGTGAAGCCTTGCTAGAATATTGGGCCCGGCATGACCAGGTGGGTTAAGGGTAATCCGAGGGTTGCGAGTTCTAATCCCCATCGCACCAAATATGCTCGCCCTTTCAGCCGTATGAGAGTTATAATGTGACGGTCAATCATACTATTCGTTGGTAAAAGAGTAGTCCAAGAGTTAGCGGTGGGTAGTGATGACTAGCTGCCTTCCCTCTAGTCTTACACTGCAAAATTAGGGACGGCTAGCACAGAAAGCCTTCGTGTAGCTTGTCCTGTGTAAATGTCATGTTGTGAAGCACGTTTTGCAGGTGAAAGAATAAAATGATTTGAGTGCACAGTTTGGACTGTGCAATTTTTTTGCAGAGTATTTTGAAAATTCATAACATACAGTTAAGCAATTTCTAGTATGCTATGATTGTACGTTAGTATTAGACACACATTCTATAGGGCCAGTATATCTTGCTCATATTGAACTTTTCCATGAAAGATGTTACTGGACAATTCCTTAACTTTGTTCTAGTATGCTCTCAAGCGAAATCATATGTATAAAAGTTTAAAAATATTTGGACACAACGTTTTCCATGTTTTATTTTATGAGGTGACCGAAAGACGTAAACAACAAGTGAACTCTGTGAGAATAAAACCTATTAAAGTATCTATGTAACGTTGAATTATCTCAGTCTGTATCAGAACCTTTAGAGAATTTCATCAGATCTGCTTCCAGTCTAGAGCTCTTAATATTTAGTGAGTAATTATGTTCACTGTATGATACACTTATCTTGTATGTGCCTGTAAAAAGTATATTGTTTTATAACAACAAATATAATTTATTTTTTCACAGAGTTTTACATTGTACCAAGTTTGTTTTCTAAACGAGAAATAACTTTATGTCTATCTCAAATGTTCTGCCATATTTGCCATGGTAGTTATTATAACTAGTATTCTTACCTGAAGGACTTTAGTGTATCTGTGAACACAACAGATATATGTGCGTGTGTGTGTGTGAAAAGTAGGTAATCATTGTAGTAAGTATGTTAGTGCGAAAAGTTATGTCTGAAGACTTAAGAAACAGCAAGGTGAGAGGGATCCATTTAACCTATTGAACAACAGAACCAAACTAAACTAAGTGTAGGCAAATATGAAAGATTAGTGAGGACAATGCAAGAACATCGATGTGTATCCTCCCTTTATAATACTGTCTTTATGTCAATCAAAGAGTGACTCGGTTTGTTACTATTTGTTGTAGTATTTGTAAGTAGCTTTATTTTCATGTAGTGTAATGAAATGTTTTCCTTCATCTACAGTTACTCCTTTCACACTGTATTCGATTTAATTTTCACACGTGTGATAAGTGTAATAAAATTACATATATATATATCTTTGTTTTCCTAACAGTTACTGAGTTTAACACAATGAGATTGAAGCCATACATCCTAAAATTAGGACAGTATAGTTAAATTAATTCAATGAAACAAAACGTTCAGTTGGAAACGTTTTAACTGCGGTAATACAACTCATTATAACAGTCAGATTAAAGATAACTTTGGGTTATAATTATTTGTAATCAAGCAATTCACTTCTATTATAGACTTTATAACTTAGACTGTGACTAGAAAGTAAATTTTGACGTTATTCGTTATACAATGTGACATCCTTATGTTCTAGTGTCTCATGACTATGTATTTAAAGTGCGTTGTATCCCTGTTGTTAAGTGTCTCTTAAATATGTATTTAAGACTCTGTGTTTCTTGTTATTCATGTAATTAAAACTTTGTGTTACTTGTTATTCATTTATTTAACCTTGTTATTCATGTAATTGAGACTTTGTGTTCCTTGTTATTAATGTATTTAAGACTCTGTGTTCCTTGTTATTCATGTATTTAAGACTTTGTGTTTCTTGTTATTCATGTATTTAAGACTCTGTGTTCCTTATTATTCATGTATTTAAGACTTTTGTTCTTTGTTATTCATGTATATAAGACTCTGTGTTCCTTGTTATTCATGTATTTAAGACTCTGTGTTCCTTGTTATTCATGTATTTAATCTTGTTATTCATGTATTTAAGACTTTGTGTTCCTTGTTATTCATGTATTTAAGACTGTGTTCCTTGTTATTCATGTATTTTAGACTCTGTGTTCCTTGTTATTCATGTATTTAACCTTGTTATTCATGTATTTAAGACTCTGTGTTCCTCATTATTCATGTATCTAAGACTTTGTTTTCCTTGTTATTCATGTAATTCAGACTCTGTGTTCCTTGTTATTCATGTTTTTAAGACTCTGTGTTCCTTGTTATTCATGTATTTAAGAATCTGTGTTTCTTGTTATTCATGTATTTAAGACTTTGTGTTCCTTGTTATTCATTTATTTAAGACTCTTTGTTCCTTGTTATTCATGTATTTAAGACTCTGTGTTCCTTGTTATTCATGTATTTAAGACTATGTGTTCCTATTATTAATGTATTTAACCTTTTATTCATGTATTTAAGACTTTGTGTTCCTTGTTATTCATGTATTTAAGACTTTGTGTTCCTTGTTATTCATGTAATTCAGACTCTGTGTTCCTTGTTATTCATGTTTTTAAGACTCTGTGTTCCTTGTTATTCATGTATTTAAGAATCTGTGTTTCTTGTTATTCATGTATTTAAGACTTTGTGTTCCTTGTTATTCATGTATGTAAGACTCTGTGTTCCTTGTTATTCATGTATTTAAGACTCTGTGTTCCTTATTATTCATGTATTTAAGACTCTGTGTTTCTTGTTATTCATGTAATTAAGACTTTGTGTTACTTGTTATTCATTTATTTAACCTTGTTATTCATGTAATTGAGACTTTGTGTTCCATGTTATTCATGTATTTAAGACTCTGTGTTTCTTGTTATTCATGTATATAAGACTCTGTGTTCCTTGTTATTCATGTAATTAAGACTTTGTGTTCCTTGTTATTCATGTATTTAAGACTCTGTGTTCCTTATTATTCATGTATTTAAGACTTTTGTTCTTTGTTACTCATGTATATAAGACTCTGTGTTCTTTGTTATTCATGTATTTAAGACTCTGTGTTACTTGTTATTCATGTATTTAACCTTGTTATTCATGTATTTAACCTTGTTATTCATGTATTTAAGACTCTGTGTTCCTTGTTATTCATGTATTTAAGACTTTGTGTTCCTTGTCATTCATGTATTTAAGACTCTGTGTTTTTTGTTATTCATGTATTTAGGACTCTGTGTTCCTCATTATTCATGTATTTAAGACTTTGTGTTCCTTGTTATTCATGTATTTATGACTTTGTATTCCTTGTTATTCATGTAATTAAGATTTTGTGTTACTTGTTATTCATTTATTTAAGACTCTTTGTTCCTTGTTATTCATGTATTTAAGACTTTGTGTTCCTTGTTATTCATGTATTTAAGACTCTGTGTTTCTTGTTATTCATGTATATAAGACTCTGTGTTCCTTGTTATTCATGTATTTAAGACTTTGTGTTCCTTGTTATTCATGTATTTAAGACTCTGTGTTCCTTATTATTCATGTATTTAAGACTTTTGTTCTTTGTTACTCATGTATATAAGACTCTGTGTTCTTTGTTATTCATGTATTTAAGACTCTGTGTTACTTGTTATTCATGTATTTAACCTTGTTATTCATGTATTTAAGACTCTGTGTTCCTTGTTATTCATGTATTTAAGACTTTGTGTTCCTTGTCATTCATGTATTTAAGACTCTGTGTTTTTTGTTATTCATGTATTTAGGACTCTGTGTTCCTCATTATTCATGTATTTAAGACTTTGTGTTCCTTGTTATTCATGTATTTATGACTTTGTGTTCCTTGTTATTCATGTAATTAAGATTTTGTGTTACATGTTATTCATTTATTTAAGACTCTTTGTTCCTTGTTATTCATGTATTTAAGACTTTGTGTTTCTTGTTATTCATGTATTTAAGACTCTGTGTTCCTTGTTATTCATGTATTTAAGACTCTGTGTTCCTTGTTATTCATGTATTTAAGACTTTGTGTTCCTTGTTATTCATGTATTTAAGTCTTTGTGTTCCTTGTTATTCATGTATCTAAGACTTTGTGTTCCTTGTTATTCATGTATTTAAATCTTTGTGTTCCTTGTTATTCATGTACTTAAGACTGTGTTCCTTGTTATTCATGTATTTAACCTTGTTATTCATGTATTTAAGACTCTGTGTTCCTTGTTATTCATGTATTTAAGACTCTGTGTTTCTTGTTATTCATGTATTTAAGACTCTGTGTTCCTTGTTATTCTTGTATTTAAGACTCTGCTTGTTTTTCATGTATTTAAGACTCTGTGTTCCTTGTTATTCATGTATTTAAGACTGTGTTTCTTGTTATTCATGTAATTAAGACTTTGTGTTACTTGTTATTCATTTATTTAACCTTGTTATTCATGTAATTAAGACTTTGTGTTCCTTGTTATTCATGTATTTAAGACTCTGAGTTTCTTGTAATTCCTGTATTTAAGACTCTGTGTTCCTTGTTATTCATGTATTTAAGACTCTGTGTTCCTTGTATTTCAAGTATTTAAGACTCTGTGTTCCTTATTATTCATGTATTTAAGACTTTGTGTTTCTTGTCATTCATGTATTTAAAACTCTGTATTCCTTGTTATTCATGTATTTAAGACTCTGTGTTCCTTGATATTCATGTATTTAATCTTGTTATTTATGTATTTAAGACTTTGTGTTCCTTGTTATTCATGTATTTAAGAGTTTTTGTTCCTTGTTATTCATGTATTTAAGACTCTGTGTTCTTTGTTATTCATGTATTTAAGACTCTGTGTTCCTTGTTATTCATGTATTTAACCTTGTTATTCATGTATTTAAGACTCTGTGTTCCTCATTATTCAGGTATTTAAGACTTTGTGTTCCTTGTTATTCATGTATTTATGACTTTGTGTTCCTTGTTATTCATGTAATTAAGACTTTGTGTTACTTGTTATTCATTTATTTAAGACTCTTTGTTCCTTGTTATTCATGTATTTAAGACTCTGTGTTCCTATTATTCATGTATTTAACCTTTTATTCATGTATTTAAGACTTCGTGTTCCTTGTTATTCATGTATTTAAGACTTTGTGTTCATTGTTATTCATGTAATTCAGACTCTGTGTTCCTTCTTATTCATGTTTTTAAGACTCTGTGTTCCTTGTTATTCATGTATTTAATAATCTGTGTTTCTTGTTATTCATGTATTTAAGACTTTGTGTTCCTTGTTATTCATGTATGTAAGACTCTGTGTTCCTTGTTATTCATGTATTTAAGACTCTGTGTTCCTTATTATTCATGTATTTAAGACTCTGTGTTTCTTGTTATTCATGTAATTAAGACTTTGTGTTACTTGTTATTCATTTATTTAACCTTGTTATTCATGTAATTGATACTTTGTGTTCCTTGTTATTCATGTATTTAAGACTCTGTGTTTCTTGTTATTCATGTATATAAGACTCTGTGTTCCTTGTTATTCATGTATTTAAGACTCTGTGTTCCTTATTATTCATGTATTTAAGACTTTTGTTCTTTCTTATTCATATATTTAAGACTCTGTGTTACTTGTTATTCATGTATTTAACCTTGTTATTCATGTATTTAAGACTCTGTGTTCCTTGTTATTCATGTATTTAGGACTCTGTGTTCCTCATTATTCATGTATTTAAGACTTTGTGTTCCTTGTTATTCATGTATTTATGACTTTGTGTTCCTTGTTATTCATGTAATTAGGATTTTGTGTTAATTGTTATTCATTTATTTAAGACTCTTTGTTCCTTGTTATTCATGTATTTAAGACTTTGTGTTTTTTGTTATTCATGTATTTATGACTCTGTGTTCCTTGTTATTCATGTATTTAAATCTTTGTGTTCCTTGTTATTCAAGTATTTAAGACTGTGTTCCTTGTTATTCATGTATTTAACCTTGTTATTCATGTATTTAAGACTCTGTGTTCCTTGTTATTCATGTATTTAAGACTTTGTGTTCCTTGTTATTCATGTATTTAAGACTCTGTGTTCCTTATTATTCATGTATTTAAGACTCTGTGTTTCTTGTTATTCATGTAATTAAGACTTTGTGTTACTTGTTATTCATTTATTTAACCTTGTTATTCATGTAATTGAGACTTTGTGTTCCATGTTATTCATGTATTTAAGACTCTGTGTTTCTTGTTATTCATGTATATAAGACTCTGTGTTCCTTGTTATTCATGTAATTAAGACTTTGTGTTCCTTGTTATTCATGTATTTAAGACTCTGTGTTCCTTATTATTCATGTATTTAAGACTTTTGTTCTTTGTTACTCATGTATATAAGACTCTGTGTTCTTTGTTATTCATGTATTTAAGACTCTGTGTTACTTGTTATTCATGTATTTAAGACTCTGTGTTTCTTGTTATTCATGTATTTAAGACTCTGTGTTCCTTGTTATTCTTGTATTTAAGACTCTGCTTGTTTTTCATGTATTTAAGATTCTGTGTTCCTTGTTATTCATGTATTTAAGACTGTGTTTCTTGTTATTCATGTATTTAAGACTCTGTGTTACTTGTTATTCATGTATTTAAGACTGTGTTACTTGTTATTCATGTATTTAACCTTGTTATTCATGTATTTAAGACTCTGTGTTCCTTGTTATTCATGTATTTAAGACTTTGTGTTCCTTGTCATTCATGTATTTAAGACTCTGTGTTTTTTGTTATTCATGTATTTAGGACTCTGTGTTCCTCATTATTCATGTATTTAAGACTTTGTGTTCCTTGTTATTCATGTATTTATGACTTTGTGTTCCTTGTTATTCATGTAATTAAGATTTTGTGTTACTTGTTATTCATTTATTTAATACTCTTTGTTCCTTGTTATTCATGTATTTAAGACTTTGTGTTCCTTGTTATTCATGTATTTAAGACTCTGTGTTTCTTGTTATTCATGTATATAAGACTCTGTGTTCCTTGTTATTCATGTATTTAAGACTTTGTGTTCCTTGTTATTCATGTATTTAAGACTCTGTGTTCCTTATTATTCATGTATTTAAGACTTTTGTTCTTTGTTACTCATGTATATAAGACTCTGTGTTCTTTGTTATTCATGTATTTAAGACTCTGTGTTACTTGTTATTCATGTATTTAACCTTGTTATTCATGTATTTAAGACTCTGTGTTCCTTGTTATTCATGTATTTAAGACTTTGTGTTCCTTGTCATTCATGTATTTAAGACTCTGTGTTTTTTGTTATTCATGTATTTAGGACTCTGTGTTCCTCATTATTCATGTATTTAAGACTTTGTGTTCCTTGTTATTCATGTATTTATGACTTTGTGTTCCTTGTTATTCATGTAATTAAGATTTTGTGTTACATGTTATTCATTTATTTAAGACTCTTTGTTCCTTGTTATTCATGTATTTAAGACTTTGTGTTTCTTGTTATTCATGTATTTAAGACTCTGTGTTCCTTGTTATTCATGTATTTAAGACTCTGTGTTCCTTGTTATTCATGTATTTAAGACTTTGTGTTCCTTGTTATTCATGTATTTAAGTCTTTGTGTTCCTTGTTATTCATGTATCTAAGACTTTGTGTTCCTTGTTATTCATGTATTTAAATCTTTGTGTTCCTTGTTATTCATGTACTTAAGACTGTGTTCCTTGTTATTCATGTATTTAACCTTGTTATTCATGTATTTAAGACTCTGTGTTCCTTGTTATTCATGTATTTAAGACTCTGTGTTTCTTGTTATTCATGTATTTAAGACTCTGTGTTCCTTGTTATTCTTGTATTTAAGACTCTGCTTGTTTTTCATGTATTTAAGACTCTGTGTTCCTTGTTATTCATGTATTTAAGACTGTGTTTCTTGTTATTCATGTAATTAAGACTTTGTGTTACTTGTTATTCATTTATTTAACCTTGTTATTCATGTAATTAAGACTTTGTGTTCCTTGTTATTCATGTATTTAAGACTCTGAGTTTCTTGTAATTCCTGTATTTAAGACTCTGTGTTCCTTGTTATTCATGTATTTAAGACTCTGTGTTCCTTGTATTTCAAGTATTTAAGACTCTGTGTTCCTTATTATTCATGTATTTAAGACTTTGTGTTTCTTGTCATTCATGTATTTAAAACTCTGTATTCCTTGTTATTCATGTATTTAAGACTCTGTGTTCCTTGTTATTCATGTATTTAATCTTGTTATTTATGTATTTAAGACTTTGTGTTCCTTGTTATTCATGTATTTAAGAGTTTTTGTTCCTTGTTATTCATGTATTTAAGACTCTGTGTTCTTTGTTATTCATGTATTTAAGACTCTGTGTTCCTTGTTATTCATGTATTTAACCTTGTTATTCATGTATTTAAGACTCTGTGTTCCTCATTATTCAGGTATTTAAGACTTTGTGTTCCTTGTTATTCATGTATTTATGACTTTGTGTTCCTTGTTATTCATGTAATTAAGACTTTGTGTTACTTGTTATTCATTTATTTAAGACTCTTTGTTCCTTGTTATTCATGTATTTAAGACTCTGTGTTCCTATTATTCATGTATTTAACCTTTTATTCATGTATTTAAGACTTCGTGTTCCTTGTTATTCATGTATTTAAGACTTTGTGTTCATTGTTATTCATGTAATTCAGACTCTGTGTTCCTTCTTATTCATGTTTTTAAGACTCTGTGTTCCTTGTTATTCATGTATTTAATAATCTGTGTTTCTTGTTATTCATGTATTTAAGACTTTGTGTTCCTTGTTATTCATGTATGTAAGACTCTGTGTTCCTTGTTATTCATGTATTTAAGACTCTGTGTTCCTTATTATTCATGTATTTAAGACTCTGTGTTTCTTGTTATTCATGTAATTAAGACTTTGTGTTACTTGTTATTCATTTATTTAACCTTGTTATTCATGTAATTGATACTTTGTGTTCCTTGTTATTCATGTATTTAAGACTCTGTGTTTCTTGTTATTCATGTATATAAGACTCTGTGTTCCTTGTTATTCATGTATTTAAGACTCTGTGTTCCTTATTATTCATGTATTTAAGACTTTTGTTCTTTCTTATTCATATATTTAAGACTCTGTGTTACTTGTTATTCATGTATTTAACCTTGTTATTCATGTATTTAAGACTCTGTGTTCCTTGTTATTCATGTATTTAGGACTCTGTGTTCCTCATTATTCATGTATTTAAGACTTTGTGTTCCTTGTTATTCATGTATTTATGACTTTGTGTTCCTTGTTATTCATGTAATTAGGATTTTGTGTTAATTGTTATTCATTTA
The DNA here is from genome assembly GCF_004210375.1 of Tachypleus tridentatus. NCBI lineage: Eukaryota > Metazoa > Arthropoda > Merostomata > Xiphosura > Limulidae > Tachypleus > Tachypleus tridentatus. Next base: position 139,336,547 of record NC_134825.1, read on the forward strand.
TTTAAGACTCTTTGTTCCTTGTTATTCATGTATTTAAGACTTTGTGTTTTTTGTTATTCATGTATTTATGACTCTGTGTTCCTTGTTATTCATGTATTTAAATCTTTGTGTTCCTTGTTATTCAAGTATTTAAGACTGTGTTCCTTGTTATTCATGTATTTAACATTCATGTATTTAAGACCTTGTTCCTTGTTATTCATGTATTTAAGACTTTGTGTTCCTTGTTATTCATGTATGTAAGACTCTGTGTTCCTTGTTATTCATGTATTTAAGACTCTGTGTTCCTTATTATTCATGTATTTAAGACTCTGTGTTTCTTGTTATTCATGTAATTAAGACTTCGTGTTACTTGTTATTCATTTATTTAACCTTGTTATTCATGTAATTGAGACTTTGTGTTCCATGTTATTCATGTATTTAAGACTCTGTGTTTCTTGTTATTCATGTATATAAGACTCTGTGTTCCTTGTTATTCATGTAATTAAGACTTTGTGTTCCTTGTTATTCATGTATTTAAGACTCTGTGTTCCTTATTATTCATGTATTTAAGACTTTTGTTCTTTGTTACTCATGTATATAAGACTCTGTGTTCTTTGTTATTCATGTATTTAAGACTCTGTGTTACTTGTTATTCATGTATTTAAGACTCTGTGTTTCTTGTTATTCATGTATTTAAGACTCTGTGTTCCTTGTTATTCTTGTATTTAAGACTCTGCTTGTTTTTCATGTATTTAAGACTCTGTGTTCCTTGTTATTCATGTATTTAAGACTGTGTTTCTTGTTATTCATGTATTTAAGACTCTGTGTTACTTGTTATTCATGTATTTAAGACTGTGTTACTTGTTATTCATGTATTTAACCTTGTTATTCATGTATTTAAGACTCTGTGTTCCTTGTTATTCATGTATTTAAGACTTTGTGTTCCTTGTCATTCATGTATTTAAGACTCTGTGTTTTTTGTTATTCATGTATTTAGGACTCTGTGTTCCTCATTATTCATGTATTTAAGACTTTGTGTTCCTTGTTATTCATGTATTTATGACTTTGTGTTCCTTGTTATTCATGTAATTAAGATTTTGTGTTACTTGTTATTCATTTATTTAAGACTCTTTGTTCCTTGTTATTCATGTATTTAAGACTTTGTGTTCCTTGTTATTCATGTATTTAAGACTCTGTGTTTCTTGTTATTCATGTATATAAGACTCTGTGTTCCTTGTTATTCATGTATTTAAGACTTTGTGTTCCTTGTTATTCATGTATTTAAGACTCTGTGTTCCTTATTATTCATGTATTTAAGACTTTTGTTCTTTGTTACTCATGTATATAAGACTCTGTGTTCTTTGTTATTCATGTATTTAAGACTCTGTGTTACTTGTTATTCATGTATTTAACCTTGTTATTCATGTATTTAAGACTCTGTGTTCCTTGTTATTCATGTATTTAAGACTTTGTGTTCCTTGTCATTCATGTATTTAAGACTCTGTGTTTTTTGTTATTCATGTATTTAGGACTCTGTGTTCCTCATTATTCATGTATTTAAGACTTTGTGTTCCTTGTTATTCATGTATTTATGACTTTGTGTTCCTTGTTATTCATGTATTTAAGATTTTGTGTTACATGTTATTCATTTATTTAAGACTCTTTGTTCCTTGTTATTCATGTATTTAAGACTTTGTGTTTCTTGTTATTCATGTATTTAAGACTCTGTGTTCCTTGTTATTCATGTATTTAAGACTCTGTGTTCCTTGTTATTCATGTATTTAAGACTTTGTGTTCCTTGTTATTCATGTATTTAAGTCTTTGTGTTCCTTGTTATTCATGTATCTAAGACTTTGTGTTCCTTGTTATTCATGTATTTAAATCTTTGTGTTCCTTGTTATTCATGTACTTAAGACTGTGTTCCTTGTTATTCATGTATTTAACCTTGTTATTCATGTATTTAAGACTCTGTGTTCCTTGTTATTCATGTATTTAAGACTCTGTGTTTCTTGTTATTCATGTATTTAAGACTCTGTGTTCCTTGTTATTCTTGTATTTAAGACTCTGCTTGTTTTTCATGTATTTAAGACTCTGTGTTCCTTGTTATTCATGTATTTAAGACTGTGTTTCTTGTTATTCATGTAATTAAGACTTTGTGTTACTTGTTATTCATTTATTTAACCTTGTTATTCATGTAATTAAGACTTTGTGTTCCTTGTTATTCATGTATTTAAGACTCTGAGTTTCTTGTAATTCCTGTATTTAAGACTCTGTGTTCCTTGTTATTCATGTATTTAAGACTCTGTGTTCCTTGTATTTCAAGTATTTAAGACTCTGTGTTCCTTATTATTCATGTATTTAAGATTTTGTGTTTCTTGTCATTCATGTATTTAAAACTCTGTATTCCTTGTTATTCATGTATTTAAGACTCTGTGTTCCTTGTTATTCATGTATTTAATCTTGTTATTTATGTATTTAAGACTTTGTGTTCCTTGTTATTCATGTATTTAAGAGTTTTTGTTCCTTGTTATTCATGTATTTAAGACTCTGTGTTCTTTGTTATTCATGTATTTTAGACTCTGTGTTCCTTGTTATTCATGTATTTAAGACTCTGTGTTCCTTGTTATTCATGTATTTAACCTTGTTATTCATGTATTTAAGACTCTGTGTTCCTCATTATTCAGGTATTTAAGACTTTGTGTTCCTTGTTATTCATGTATTTATGACTTTGTGTTCCTTGTTATTCATGTAATTAAGACTTTGTGTTACTTGTTATTCATTTATTTAAGACTCTTTGTTCCTTGTTATTCATGTATTTAAGACTCTGTGTTCCTATTATTCATGTATTTAACCTTTTATTCATGTATTTAAGACTTCGTGTTCCTTGTTATTCATGTATTTAAGACTTTGTGTTCATTGTTATTCATGTAATTCAGACTCTGTGTTCCTTCTTATTCATGTTTTTAAGACTCTGTGTTCCTTGTTATTCATGTATTTAATAATCTGTGTTTCTTGTTATTCATGTATTTAAGACTTTGTGTTCCTTGTTATTCATGTAATTCAGACTCTGTGTTCCTTCTTATTCATGTATTTAAGACTCTGTGTTCCTTATTATTCATGTATTTAAGACTTTTGTTCTTTGTTACTCATGTATATAAGACTCTGTGTTCTTTGTTATTCATGTATTTAAGACTCTGTGTTACTTGTTATTCATGTATTTAACCTTGTTATTCATGTATTTAAGACTCTGTGTTCCTTGTTATTCATGTATTTAAGACTTTGTGTTCCTTGTTATTCATGTATTTAAGACTCTGTGTTTTTTGTTATTCATGTATTTAGGACTCTGTGTTCCTCATTATTCATGTATTTAAGACTTTGTGTTCCTTGTTATTCATGTATTTATGACTTTGTGTTCCTTGTTATTCATGTAATTAAGATTTTGTGTTACATGTTATTCATTTATTTAAGACTCTTTGTTCCTTGTTATTCATGTATTTAAGACTTTGTGTTTCTTGTTATTCATGTATTTAAGACTCTGTGTTCCTTGTTATTCATGTATTTAAGACTCTGTGTTCCTTGTTATTCATGTATTTAAGACTTTGTGTTCCTTGTTATTCATGTATTTAAGACTTTGTGTTCCTTGTTATTCATGTATTTAAGACTTTGTGTTCCTTGTTATTCATGTATTTAAATCTTTGTGTTCCTTGTTATTCATGTACTTAAGACTGTGTTCCTTGTTATTCATGTATTTAACCTTGTTATTCATGTATTTAAGACTCTGTGTTCCTTGTTATTCATGTATTTAAGACTCTGTGTTTCTTGTTATTCATGTATTTAAGACTCTGTGTTCCTTGTTATTCTTGTATTTAAGACTCTGCTTGTTTTTCATGTATTTAAGACTCTGTGTTCCTTGTTATTCATGTATTTAAGACTGTGTTTCTTGTTATTCATGTAATTAAGACTTTGTGTTACTTGTTATTCATTTATTTAACCTTGTTATTCATGTAATTAAGACTTTGTGTTCCTTGTTATTCATGTATTTAAGACTCTGAGTTTCTTGTAATTCCTGTATTTAAGACTCTGTGTTCCTTGTTATTCATGTATTTAAGACTCTGTGTTCCTTGTATTTCAAGTATTTAAGACTCTGTGTTCCTTATTATTCATGTATTTAAGACTTTGTGTTTCTTGTTATTCATGTATTTAAAACTCTGTATTCCTTGTTATTCATGTATTTAAGACTCTGTGTTCCTTGTTATTCATGTATTTAATCTTGTTATTTATGTATTTAAGACTTTGTGTTCCTTGTTATTCATGTATTTAAGAGTTTTTGTTCCTTGTTATTCATGTATTTAAGACTCTGTGTTCTTTGTTATTCATGTATTTAAGACTCTGTGTTCCTTGTTATTCATGTATTTAACCTTGTTATTCATGTATTTAAGACTCTGTGTTCCTCATTATTCATGTATTTTAGACTCTGTGTTCCTTGTTATTCATGTATTTATGACTTTGTGTTCCTTGTTATTCATGTAATTAAGACTTTGTGTTACTTGTTATTCATTTATTTAAGACTCTTTGTTCCTTGTTATTCATGTATTTAAGACTCTGTGTTCCTATTATTCATGTATTTAACCTTTTATTCATGTATTTAAGACTTCGTGTTCCTTGTTATTCATGTATTTAAGACTTTGTGTTCATTGTTATTCATGTAATTCAGACTCTGTGTTCCTTCTTATTCATGTTTTTAAGACTCTGTGTTCCTTGTTATTCATGTATTTAATAATCTGTGTTTCTTGTTATTCATGTATTTAAGACTTTGTGTTCCTTGTTATTCATGTATGTAAGACTCTGTGTTCCTTGTTATTCATGTATTTAAGACTCTGTGTTCCTTATTATTCATGTATTTAAGACTCTGTGTTTCTTGTTATTCATGTAATTAAGACTTTGTGTTACTTGTTATTCATTTATTTAACCTTGTTATTCATGTAATTGATACTTTGTGTTCCTTGTTATTCATGTATTTAAGACTCTGTGTTTCTTGTTATTCATGTATATAAGACTCTGTGTTCCTTGTTATTCATGTATTTAAGACTCTGTGTTCCTTGTTATTCATGTATTTAAGACTTTTGTTCTTTCTTATTCATGTATTTAAGACTCTGTGTTACTTGTTATTCATGTATTTAACCTTGTTATTCATGTATTTAAGACTCTGTGTTCCTTGTTATTCATGTATTTAGGACTCTGTGTTCCTCATTATTCATGTATTTAAGACTTTGTGTTCCTTGTTATTCATGTATTTATGACTTTGTGTTCCTTGTTATTCATGTAATTAAGATTTTGTGTTAATTGTTATTCATTTATTTAAGACTCTTTGTTCCTTGTTATTCATGTATTTAAGACTTTGTGTTTTTTGTTATTCATGTATTTAAGACTCTGTGTTCCTTGTTATTCATGTATTTAAATCTTTGTGTTCCTTGTTATTCAAGTATTTAAGACTGTGTTCCTTGTTATTCATGTATTTAACCTTGTTATTCATGTATTTAAGACTTTGTGTTCCTTGTTATTCATGTATGTAAGACTCTGTGTTCCTTGTTATTCATGTATTTAAGACTCTGTGTTCCTTATTATTCATGTATTTAAGACTCTGTGTTTCTTGTTATTCATGTAATTAAGACTTCGTGTTACTTGTTATTCATTTATTTAACCTTGTTATTCATGTAATTGAGACTTTGTGTTCCATGTTATTCATGTATTTAAGACTCTGTGTTTCTTGTTATTCATGTATATAAGACTCTGTGTTCCTTGTTATTCATGTAATTAAGACTTTGTGTTCCTTGTTATTCATGTATTTAAGACTCTGTGTTCCTTATTATTCATGTATTTAAGACTTTTGTTCTTTGTTACTCATGTATATAAGACTCTGTGTTCTTTGTTATTCATGTATTTAAGACTCTGTGTTACTTGTTATTCATGTATTTAAGACTCTGTGTTTCTTGTTATTCATGTATTTAAGACTCTGTGTTCCTTGTTATTCTTGTATTTAAGACTCTGCTTGTTTTTCATGTATTTAAGACTCTGTGTTCCTTGTTATTCATGTATTTAAGACTGTGTTTCTTGTTATTCATGTATTTAAGACTCTGTGTTACTTGTTATTCATGTATTTAAGACTGTGTTACTTGTTATTCATGTATTTAACCTTGTTATTCATGTATTTAAGACTCTGTGTTCCTTGTTATTCATGTATTTAAGACTTTGTGTTCCTTGTCATTCATGTATTTAAGACTCTGTGTTTTTTGTTATTCATGTATTTAGGACTCTGTGTTCCTCATTATTCATGTATTTAAGACTTTGTGTTCCTTGTTATTCATGTATTTATGACTTTGTGTTCCTTGTTATTCATGTAATTAAGATTTTGTGTTACTTGTTATTCATTTATTTAAGACTCTTTGTTCCTTGTTATTCATGTATTTAAGACTTTGTGTTCCTTGTTATTCATGTATTTAAGACTCTGTGTTTCTTGTTATTCATGTATATAAGACTCTGTGTTCCTTGTTATTCATGTATTTAAGACTTTGTGTTCCTTGTTATTCATGTATTTAAGACTCTGTGTTCCTTATTATTCATGTATTTAAGACTTTTGTTCTTTGTTACTCATGTATATAAGACTCTGTGTTCTTTGTTATTCATGTATTTAAGACTCTGTGTTACTTGTTATTCATGTATTTAACCTTGTTATTCATGTATTTAAGACTCTGTGTTCCTTGTTATTCATGTATTTAAGACTTTGTGTTCCTTGTCATTCATGTATTTAAGACTCTGTGTTTTTTGTTATTCATGTATTTAGGACTCTGTGTTCCTCATTATTCATGTATTTAAGACTTTGTGTTCCTTGTTATTCATGTATTTATGACTTTGTGTTCCTTGTTATTCATGTAATTAAGATTTTGTGTTACATGTTATTCATTTATTTAAGACTCTTTGTTCCTTGTTATTCATGTATTTAAGACTTTGTGTTTCTTGTTATTCATGTATTTAAGACTCTGTGTTCCTTGTTATTCATGTATTTAAGACTCTGTGTTCCTTGTTATTCATGTATTTAAGACTTTGTGTTCCTTGTTATTCATGTATTTAAGTCTTTGTGTTCCTTGTTATTCATGTATCTAAGACTTTGTGTTCCTTGTTATTCATGTATTTAAATCTTTGTGTTCCTTGTTATTCATGTACTTAAGACTGTGTTCCTTGTTATTCATGTATTTAACCTTGTTATTCATGTATTTAAGACTCTGTGTTCCTTGTTATTCATGTATTTAAGACTCTGTGTTTCTTGTTATTCATGTATTTAAGACTCTGTGTTCCTTGTTATTCTTGTATTTAAGACTCTGCTTGTTTTTCATGTATTTAAGACTCTGTGTTCCTTGTTATTCATGTATTTAAGACTGTGTTTCTTGTTATTCATGTAATTAAGACTTTGTGTTACTTGTTATTCATTTATTTAACCTTGTTATTCATGTAATTAAGACTTTGTGTTCCTTGTTATTCATGTATTTAAGACTCTGAGTTTCTTGTAATTCCTGTATTTAAGACTCTGTGTTCCTTGTTATTCATGTATTTAAGACTCTGTGTTCCTTGTATTTCAAGTATTTAAGACTCTGTGTTCCTTATTATTCATGTATTTAAGATTTTGTGTTTCTTGTCATTCATGTATTTAAAACTCTGTATTCCTTGTTATTCATGTATTTAAGACTCTGTGTTCCTTGTTATTCATGTATTTAATCTTGTTATTTATGTATTTAAGACTTTGTGTTCCTTGTTATTCATGTATTTAAGAGTTTTTGTTCCTTGTTATTCATGTATTTAAGACTCTGTGTTCTTTGTTATTCATGTATTTTAGACTCTGTGTTCCTTGTTATTCATGTATTTAAGACTCTGTGTTCCTTGTTATTCATGTATTTAACCTTGTTATTCATGTATTTAAGACTCTGTGTTCCTCATTATTCAGGTATTTAAGACTTTGTGTTCCTTGTTATTCATGTATTTATGACTTTGTGTTCCTTGTTATTCATGTAATTAAGACTTTGTGTTACTTGTTATTCATTTATTTAAGACTCTTTGTTCCTTGTTATTCATGTATTTAAGACTCTGTGTTCCTATTATTCATGTATTTAACCTTTTATTCATGTATTTAAGACTTCGTGTTCCTTGTTATTCATGTATTTAAGACTTTGTGTTCATTGTTATTCATGTAATTCAGACTCTGTGTTCCTTCTTATTCATGTTTTTAAGACTCTGTGTTCCTTGTTATTCATGTATTTAATAATCTGTGTTTCTTGTTATTCATGTATTTAAGACTTTGTGTTCCTTGTTATTCATGTATGTAAGACTCTGTGTTCCTTGTTATTCATGTATTTAAGACTCTGTGTTCCTTATTATTCATGTATTTAAGACTCTGTGTTTCTTGTTATTCATGTAATTAAGACTTTGTGTTACTTGTTATTCATTTATTTAACCTTGTTATTCATGTAATTGATACTTTGTGTTCCTTGTTATTCATGTATTTAAGACTCTGTGTTTCTTGTTATTCATGTATATAAGACTCTGTGTTCCTTGTTATTCATGTATTTAAGACTCTGTGTTCCTTATTATTCATGTATTTAAGACTTTTGTTCTTTCTTATTCATATATTTAAGACTCTGTGTTACTTGTTATTCATGTATTTAACCTTGTTATTCATGTATTTAAGACTCTGTGTTCCTTGTTATTCATGTATTTAGGACTCTGTGTTCCTCAATATTCATGTATTTAAGACTTTGTGTTCCTTGTTATTCATGTATTTATGACTTTGTGTTCCTTGTTATTCATGTAATTAAGATTTTGTGTTAATTGTTATTCATTTATTTAAGACTCTTTGTTCCTTGTTATTCATGTATTTAAGACTTTGTGTTTTTTGTTATTCATGTATTTATGACTCTGTGTTCCTTGTTATTCATGTATTTAAATCTTTGTGTTCCTTGTTATTCAAGTATTTAAGACTGTGTTCCTTGTTATTCATGTATTTAACCTTGTTATTCATGTATTTAAGACTCTGTGTTCCTTGTTATTCATGTATTTAAGACTTTGTGTTCCTTGTTATTCATGTATGTAAGACTCTGTGTTCCTTGTTATTCATGTATTTAAGACTCTGTGTTCCTTATTATTCATGTATTTAAGACTCTGTGTTTCTTGTTATTCATGTAATTAAGACTTTGTGTTACTTGTTATTCATTTATTTAACCTTGTTATTCATGTAATTGAGACTTTGTGTTCCTTGTTATTCATGTATTTAAGACTCTGTGTTTCTTGTTATTCATGTATTTAAGACTCTGTGTTCCTTGTTATTCATGTATTTAAGACTTTGTGTTCCTTGTTATTCATGTATTTAAGACTCTGTGTTCCTTATTATTCATGTATTTAAGACTTTTGTTCTTTGTTACTCATGTATATAAGACTCTGTGTTCTTTGTTATTCATGTATTTAAGACTCTGTGTTACTTGTTATTCATGTATTTAACCTTGTTATTCATGTATTTAAGACTGTGTTACTTGTTATTCATGTATTTAACCTTGTTATTCATGTATTTAAGACTCTGTGTTCCTTGTTATTCATGTATTTAAGACTTTGTGTTCCTTGTCATTCATGTATTTAAGACTCTGTGTTTTTTGTTATTCATGTATTTAGGACTCTGTGTTCCTCATTATTCATGTATTTAAGACTTTGTGTTCCTTGTTATTCATGTATTTATGACTTTGTGTTCCTTGTTATTCATGTAATTAAGATTTTGTGTTACTTGTTATTCATTTATTTAAGACTCTTTGTTCCTTGTTATTCATGTATTTAAGACTTTGTGTTCCTTGTTATTCATGTATTTAAGACTCTGTGTTTCTTGTTATTCATGTATATAAGACTCTGTGTTCCTTGTTATTCATGTATTTAAGACTTTGTGTTCCTTGTTATTCATGTATTTAAGACTCTGTGTTCCTTATTATTCATGTATTTAAGACTTTTGTTCTTTGTTACTCATGTATATAAGACTCTGTGTTCTTTGTTATTCATGTATTTAAGACTCTGTGTTACTTGTTATTCATGTATTTAACCTTGTTATTCATGTATTTAAGACTCTGTGTTCCTTGTTATTCATGTATTTAAGACTTTGTGTTCCTTGTCATTCATGTATTTAAGACTCTGTGTTTTTTGTTATTCATGTATTTAGAACTCTGTGTTCCTCATTATTCATGTATATAAGACTTTGTGTTCCTTGTTATTCATGTATTTATGACTTTGTGTTCCTTGTTATTCATGTAATTAAGATTTTGTGTTACATGTTATTCATTTATTTAAGACTCTTTGTTCCTTGTTATTCATGTATTTAAGACTTTGTGTTCCTTGTTATTCATGTATTTAAGACTCTGTGTTCCTTGTTATTCATGTATTTAAGACTCTGTGTTCCTTGTTATTCATGTATTTAAGACTTTGTGTTCCTTGTTATTCATGTATTTAAGTCTTTGTGTTCCTTGTTATTCATGTATCTAAGACTTTGTGTTCCTTGTTATTCATGTATTTAAATCTTTGTGTTCCTTGTTATTCATGTACTTAAGACTGTGTTCCTTGTTATTCATGTATTTAACCTTGTTATTCATGTATTTAAGACTCTGTGTTCCTTGTTATTCATGTATTTAAGACTCTGTGTTTCTTGTTATTCATGTATTTAAGACTCTGTGTTCCTTGTTATTCTTGTATTTAAGACTCTGCTTGTTTTTCATGTATTTAAGACTCTGTGTTCCTTGTTATTCATGTATTTAAGACTGTGTTTCTTGTTATTCATGTAATTAAGACTTTGTGTTACTTGTTATTCATTTATTTAACCTTGTTATTCATGTAATTAAGACTTTGTGTTCCTTGTTATTCATGTATTTAACCTTGTTATTCATGTATTTAAGACTCTGTGTTCCTTGTTATTCATGTATTTAAGACTCTGTGTTTCTTGTTATTCATGTATTTAAGACTCTGTGTTCCTTGTTATTCTTGTATTTAAGACTCTGCTTGTTTTTCATGTATTTAAGACTCTGTGTTCCTTGTTATTCATGTAATTAAGACTTTGTGTTCCTTGTTATTCATGTATATAAGACTCTGTGTTTCTTATTATTCATGTATTTAAGACTTTTGTTCTTTGTTACTCATGTATATAAGACTCTGTGTTCTTGTTATTCATGTATTTAAGACTCTGTGTTACTTGTTATTCATGTATTTAAGACTCTGTGTTTCTTGTTATTCATGTATTTAAGACTTTGTGTTCCTTGTCATTCATGTATTTAAGACTCTGTGTTTTTTGTTATTCATGTATTTAGGACTCTGTGTTCCTCATTATTCATGTATTTAAGACTTTGTGTTCCTTGTTATTCATGTATTTATGACTTTGTGTTCCTTGTTATTCATGTAATTAAGATTTTGTGTTACTTGTTATTCATTTATTTAAGACTCTTTGTTCCTTGTTATTCATGTATTTAAGACTTTGTGTTCCTTGTTATTCATGTATTTAAGACTCTGTGTTTCTTGTTATTCATGTATATAAGACTCTGTGTTCCTTGTTATTCATGTATTTAAGACTTTGTGTTCCTTGTTATTCATGTATTTAAGACTCTGTGTTCCTTGTTATTCATGTATTTAAGACTTTGTGTTCCTTGTTATTCATGTATTTAAGATTTTGTGTTACTTGTTATTCATTTATTTAAGACTCTTTGTTCCTTGTTATTCATGTATTTAAGACTCTGTGTTACTTGTTATTCATGTATTTAACCTTGTTATTCATGTATTTAAGACTCTGTGTTCCTTGTTATTCATGTATTTAAGACTTTGTGTTCCTTGTCATTCATGTATTTAAGACTCTGTGTTTTTTGTTATTCATGTATTTAGGACTCTGTGTTTCTCATTATTCATGTATTTAAGACTTTGTGTTCCTTGTTATTCATGTATTTATGACTTTGTGTTCCTTGTTATTCATGTAATTAAGATTTTGTGTTACATGTTATTCATTTATTTAAGACTCTTTGTTCCTTGTTATTCATTTATTTAAGACTTTGTGTTCCTTGTTATTCATGTATTTAAGACTCTGTGTTCCTTGTTATTCATGTATTTAAGACTCTGTGTTCCTTGTTATTCATGTATTTAAGACTTTGTGTTCCTTGTTATTCATGTATTTAAGTCTTTGTGTTCCTTGTTATTCATGTATCTAAGACTTTGTGTTCCTTGTTATTCATGAATTTAAATCTTTGTGTTCCTTGTTATTCATGTACTTAAGACTGTGTTCCTTGTTATTCATGTATTTAACCTTGTTATTCATGTATTTAAGACTCTGTGTTCCTTGTTATTCATGTATTTAAGACTCTGTGTTTCTTGTTATTCATGTATTTAAGACTCTGTGTTCCTTGTTATTCTTGTATTTAAGACTCTGCTTGTTTTTCATGTATTTAAGACTCTGTGTTCCTTGTTATTCATGTATTTAAGACTGTGTTTCTTGTTATTCATGTAATTAAGACTTTGTGTTACTTGTTATTCATTTATTTAACCTTGTTATTCATGTAATTAAGACTTTGTGTTCCTTGTTATTCATGTATTTAAGACTCTGTGTTCCTTGTATTTCAAGTATTTAAGACTCTGTGTTCCTTGTTATTCATGTATTTAAGACTTTGTGTTTCTTGTCTGTGTTCCTTATTCATGTATTTAAGACTCTGTGTTCCTTGTTATTCATGTATTTAAGACTCTGTGTTCCTTGTTATTCATGTATTTAATCTTGTTATTTATGTATTTAAGACTTTGTGTTCCTTGTTATTCATGTATTTAAGAGTTTTTGTTCCTTGTTATTCATGTATTTAAGACTCTGTGTTCTTTGTTATTCATGTATTTTAGACTCTGTGTTCCTTGTTATTCATGTATTTAAGACTCTGTGTTCCTTGTTATTCATGTATTTAACCTTGTTATTCATGTATTTAAGACTCTGTGTTCCTTGTTATTCATGTATTTAAGACTTTGTGTTCCTTGTCATTCATGTATTTAAGACTCTGTGTTTTTTGTTATTCATGTATTTAGGACTCTGTGTTCCTCATTATTCATGTATTTAAGACTTTGTGTTCCTTGTTATTCATGTATTTAAGACTCTGTGTTCCTTGTTATTCATGTATTTAACCTTGTTATTCATGTATTTAAGACTCTGTGTTCCTTGTTATTCATGTATTTAAGACTTTGTGTTTCTTGTTATTCATGTATTTAAGACTCTGTGTTCCTTGTTATTCATGTATTTAAGACTCTGTGTTCCTTGTTATTCATGTATTTAAGACTTTGTGTTCCTTGTTATTCATGTATTTAAGTCTTTGTGTTCCTTGTTATTCATGTATCTAAGACTTTGTGTTCCTTGTTATTCATGTATTTAAATCTTTGTGTTCCTTGTTATTCATGTACTTAAGACTGTGTTCCTTGTTATTCATGTATTTAACCTTGTTATTCATGTATTTAAGACTCTGTGTTCCTTGTTATTCATGTATTTAAGACTCTGTGTTTCTTGTTATTCATGTATTTAAGACTCTGTGTTCCTTGTTATTCTTGTATTTAAGACTCTGCTTGTTTTTCATGTATTTAAGACTCTGTGTTCCTTGTTATTCATGTATTTAAGACTGTGTTTCTTGTTATTCATGTAATTAAGACTTTGTGTTACTTGTTATTCATTTATTTAACCTTGTTATTCATGTAATTAAGACTTTGTGTTCCTTGTTATTCATGTATTTAAGACTCTGAGTTTCTTGTAATTCCTGTATTTAAGACTCTGTGTTCCTTGTTATTCATGTATTTAAGACTCTGTGTTCCTTGTATTTCAAGTACTTAAGACTCTGTGTTCCTTATTATTCATGTATTTAAGACTTTGTGTTTCTTGTCATTCATGTATTTAAAACTCTGTATTCCTTGTTATTCATGTATTTAAGACTCTGTGTTCCTTGTTATTCATGTATTTAATCTTGTTATTTATGTATTTAAGACTTTGTGTTCCTTGTTATTCATGTATTTAAGAGTTTTTGTTCCTTGTTATTCATGTATTTAAGACTCTGTGTTCTTTGTTATTCATGTATTTTAGACTCTGTGTTCCTTGTTATTCATGTATTTAAGACTCTGTGTTCCTTGTTATTCATGTATTTAACCTTGTTATTCATGTATTTAAGACTCTGTGTTCCTCATTATTCAGGTATTTAAGACTTTGTGTTCCTTGTTATTCATGTATTTATGACTTTGTGTTCCTTGTTATTCATGTAATTAAGACTTTGTGTTACTTGTTATTCATTTATTTAAGACTCTTTGTTCCTTGTTATTCATGTATTTAAGACTCTGTGTTCCTATTATTCATGTATTTAACCTTTTATTCATGTATTTAAGACTTCGTGTTCCTTGTTATTCATGTATTTAAGACTTTGTGTTCATTGTTATTCATGTAATTCAGACTCTGTGTTCCTTCTTATTCATGTTTTTAAGACTCTGTGTTCCTTGTTATTCATGTATTTAATAATCTGTGTTTCTTGTTATTCATGTATTTAAGACTTTGTGTTCCTTGTTATTCATGTATGTAAGACTCTGTGTTCCTTGTTATTCATGTATTTAAGACTCTGTGTTCCTTATTATTCATGTATTTAAGACTCTGTGTTTCTTGTTATTCATGTAATTAAGACTTTGTGTTACTTGTTATTCATTTATTTAACCTTGTTATTCATGTAATTGATACTTTGTGTTCCTTGTTATTCATGTATTTAAGACTCTGTGTTTCTTGTTATTCATGTATATAAGACTCTGTGTTCCTTGTTATTCATGTATTTAAGACTCTGTGTTCCTTATTATTCATGTATTTAAGACTTTTGTTCTTTCTTATTCATATATTTAAGACTCTGTGTTACTTGTTATTCATGTATTTAACCTTGTTATTCATGTATTTAAGACTCTGTGTTCCTTGTTATTCATGTATTTAGGACTCTGTGTTCCTCAATATTCATGTATTTAAGACTTTGTGTTCCTTGTTATTCATGTATTTATGACTTTGTGTTCTTTGTTATTCATGTATTTTAGACTCTGTGTTCCTTGTTATTCATGTATTTAAGACTCTGTGTTCCTTGTTATTCATGTATTTAACCTTGTTATTCATGTATTTAAGACTCTGTGTTCCTCATTATTCATGTATTTAAGACTCTGTGTTTCTTGTTATTCATGTATTTAAGACTCTGTGTTCCTTGTTATTCTTGTATTTAAGACTCTGCTTGTTTTTCATGTATTTAAGACTCTGTGTTCCTTGTTATTCATGTATTTAAGACTGTGTTTCTTGTTATTCATGTAATTAAGACTTTGTGTTACTTGTTATTCATTTATTTAACCTTGTTATTCATGTAATTGAGACTTTGTGTTCCTTGTTATTCATGTATTTAAGACTCTGTGTTTCTTGTTATTCATGTATTTAAGACTCTGTGTTCCTTGTTATTCATGTATTTAAGACTCTGTGTTCCTTATTATTCATGTATTTAAGACTTTTGTTCTTTCTTATTCATATATTTAAGACTCTGTGTTACTTGTTATTCATGTATTTAACCTTGTTATTCATGTATTTAAGACTCTGTGTTCCTTGTTATTCATGTATTTAAGACTCTGTGTTCCTTGTTATTCATGTATTTAAGACTTTGTGTTCCTTGTTATTCATGTATTTATGACTTTGTGTTCTTTGTTATTCATGTATTTTAGACTCTGTGTTCCTTGTTATTCATGTATTTAAGACTCTGTGTTCCTTGTTATTCATGTATTTAACCTTGTTATTCATGTATTTAAGACTCTGTGTTCCTCATTATTCATGTATTTAAGACTCTGTGTTTCTTGTTATTCATGTATTTAAGACTCTGTGTTCCTTGTTATTCTTGTATTTAAGACTCTGCTTGTTTTTCATGTATTTAAGACTCTGTGTTCCTTGTTATTCATGTATTTAAGACTGTGTTTCTTGTTATTCATGTAATTAAGACTTTGTGTTACTTGTTATTCATTTATTTAACCTTGTTATTCATGTAATTAAGACTTTGTGTTCCTTGTTATTCATGTATTTAAGACTCTGAGTTTCTTGTAATTCCTGTATTTAAGACTCTGTGTTCCTTGTTATTCATGTATTTAAGACTCTGTGTTCCTTGTATTTCAAGTACTTAAGACTCTGTGTTCCTTATTATTCATGTATTTAAGACTTTGTGTTTCTTGTCATTCATGTATTTAAAACTCTGTATTCCTTGTTATTCATGTATTTAAGACTCTGTGTTCCTTGTTATTCATGTATTTAATCTTGTTATTTATGTATTTAAGACTTTGTGTTCCTTGTTATTCATGTATTTAAGAGTTTTGTTCCTTGTTATTCATGTATTTAAGACTCTGTGTTCTTTGTTATTCATGTATTTTAGACTCTGTGTTCCTTGTTATTCATGTATTTAAGACTCTGTGTTCCTTGTTATTCATGTATTTAACCTTGTTATTCATGTATTTAAGACTCTGTGTTCCTTGTTATTCATGTATTTAAGACTTTGTGTTCCTTGTTATTCATGTATTTATGACTTTGTGTTCCTTGTTATTCATGTAATTAAGACTTTGTGTTACTTGTTATTCATTTATTTAAGACTCTTTGTTCCTTGTTATTCATGTATTTAAGACTATGTGTTCCTATTATTCATGTATTTAACCTTTTATTCATGTATTTAAGACTTCGTGTTCCTTGTTATTCATGTATTTAAGACTTTGTGTTCATTGTTATTCATGTAATTCAGACTCTGTGTTCCTTCTTATTCATGTTTTTAAGACTCTGTGTTCCTTGTTATTCATGTATTTAATAATCTGTGTTTCTTGTTATTCATGTATTTAAGACTTTGTGTTCCTTGTTATTCATGTATGTAAGACTCTGTGTTCCTTGTTATTCATGTATTTAAGACTCTGTGTTCCTTATTATTCATGTATTTAAGACTCTGTGTTTCTTGTTATTCATGTAATTAAGACTTTGTGTTACTTGTTATTCATTTATTTAACCTTGTTATTCATGTAATTGATACTTTGTGTTCCTTGTTATTCATGTATTTAAGACTCTGTGTTTCTTGTTATTCATGTATATAAGACTCTGTGTTCCTTGTTATTCATGTATTTAAGACTCTGTGTTCCTTATTATTCACGTATTTAAGACTTTTGTTCATTCTTATTCATATATTTAAGACTCTGTGTTACTTGTTATTCATGTATTTAACCTTGTTATTCATGTATTTAAGACTCTGTGTTCCTTGTTATTCATGTATTTAGGACTCTGTGTTCCTCATTATTCATGTATTTAAGACTTTGTGTTCCTTGTTATTCATGTATTTATGACTTTGTGTTCCTTGTTATTCATGTAATTAAGATTTTGTGTTAATTGTTATTCATTTATTTAAGACTCTTTGTTCCTTGTTATTCATGTATTTATGACTTTGTGTTTTTTGTTATTCATGTATTTATGACTCTGTGTTCCTTGTTATTCATGTATTTAAATCTTTGTGTTCCTTGTTATTCAAGTATTTAAGACTGTGTTCCTTGTTATTCATGTATTTAACCTTGTTATTCATGTATTTAAGACTCTGTGTTCCTTGTTATTCATGTATTTAAGACTCTGTGTTCCTTGTTATTCTTGTATTTAAGACTCTGCTTGTTTTTCATGTATTTAAGACTCTGTGTTCCTTGTTATTCATGTAATTAAGACTTTGTGTTACTTGTTATTCATTTATTTAACCTTGTTATTCATGTAATTAATACTTTGTTTTCATTGTTATTCATGTATTTAAGACTCTGTGTTTCTTGTAATTCCTGTATTTAAGACTCTGTGTTCCTTGTTATTCATGTATTTAAGACTCTGTGTTCCTTGTTATTCATGTATTTAAGACTTTGTGTTCCTTGTTATTCATGTAATTCAGACTCTGTGTTCCTTGTTATTCATGTTTTTAAGACTCTGTGTTCCTTGTTATTCATGTATTTAAGAATCTGTGTTTCTTGTTATTCATGTATTTAAGACTTTGTGTTCCTTGTTATTCATGTATGTAAGACTCTGTGTTCCTTGTTATTCATGTATTTAAGACTCTTTGTTCCTTGTTATTCATGTATTTAAGACTCTGTGTCCCTTGTTATTCATGTATTTAAGACTCTGTGTTCCTATTATTCATGTATTTAACCTTTTATTCATGTATTTAAGACTTTGTGTTCCTTGTTATTCATGTATTCATGTAAGCAACGGCGCAAGAAGTGGGTAAAATATCCCAGGCATTTGGGGTCAAGGAGTGGTGGAAATTTCCATAGCAAACGGGGCAAGGAGTGGGGGAAATTTCCCTAGCAACCGTGGAACAGAATTGAAGGAAATTTCCCTAGCAACGCTGCAAGAAGTGGGTAAAATTTCCCTAGCATTTGGAGGCAAGAAGTAGGTGAAATTTTTTTAGCAACGGTGGGAAGAAATAAAGGGAAATTTCCCTAGCAACCATGGGACAGAATTGAAGGAAATTTCCCAAGCAACGGCGCAAGAAGTGGGTAAAATATCCCTAGCAACGGGGGCAAGGAGTGGGGGAAATTTCCCTAGCAACCGTGGGACAGAATTGAAGGAAATTTCCCTAGCAACGGTGCAAGAAGTTGGTAAAATTTCCCTAGCAACGGGGGCAAGAAGTGGGGGAAATTTCCCTAGCAACCGTGGGACAGAATTGAAGGAAATTTCCCTAGCAACGGTGCAAGAAGTGGGTAAAATTTCCCAAGCATTTGGGGGCAAGGAGTGGTGGAAATTTCCCTAGCAACCGTGGGACAGAATTGAAGGAAATTTCCCTAGCAACGGTGCAAGAAGTGGGTAAAATTTCCCTAGCATTTGGAGGCAAGAAGTAAAGGAAATTTCCCTAGCAACCGTGGGACAGAATTGAAGGAAATTTCCCTAGCAACGATGCAAGAAGTGGGTAAAATTTCCCTAGCATTTGGAGGCAAGAAGTAAAGGGAAATTTCCCTAGCAACCGTGGGACAGAATTGAAGGATATTTCCCTAGCAACGGTGCAAGAAGAGGGTAAAATTTCACAAGCAACGGAAGCAAGGAGTGGGGAAATTTTCCTAGCAACCGTGGAACACAATTGAAGGAAATTGCCCTAGCAACGGTGCAAGAAGTGGGTAAAATTTCCCTCACAACGGATGGCAAAGAGTGGGGGAAATTTCCCTAGCAACCGTGGGACAGAATTGAAGGGAATTTCCCTAGTAACGGTGCAAGAAGTGTGTAAATTTCCCAGGCATTTGAGGGGCAAGGAGTGGTGGAAATTTCCATAGCAACGGGGGAAAGGAGTGGGTAAAATTTCCAAGGCATTTGGGGGCAAGGAGTGGTGGAAATTCCCTAGCAACTGTGGGACAGAATTGAAGGAAATTTCCAAAGCAACGGTGCAAGAAGTGGGTAAAATTTCCCTAGCAACGGGGGCAAGGAGTGGTGGAAATTTCCCTAGCAACTGTGGGCCAGAATTGAAGGAAATTTCCCTAGCAACGGTGCAAAAAGTGGGTAAAATTTCCCTAGCAACGGGGGCAAGGAGTGGGGGAAATTTCCCTAGCAACCGTGTGACAGAATTGAAGGAAATTTCCCTAGCAACGGTGCAAGAAGTGGGTAAAATTTCCCTAGCAACGGGGGCAAGAAGTGGGGGAATTTTATCTGACAACGAGGACAAGGAGTGGGGGAATTTTTGTAGCAACGGGGGCAAGAAGTGGGTGAAATTTTCCTAGCAATTGGGGCAAGAAGTGAAGAAAATTTCCTTAGCAACGAGGGCCAAGGAGTGGGAAAAATTTCCCTAGCAACCGTGGGACACAATTGAAGGAAATTAGCCTAGCAACGGTGCAAGAAGTGGGTAAAATTTCCCTCACAACGGATGGCAAAGAGTGGGGGAAATTTCCCTAGCAACCGTGGGACAGAATTAAATTAAATTTCCCTAGCAACGGTGCTAGAAGTGGGTAAAATTTCCCTAGCAACGAAGGCAAGGAGTGAGGGAAATTGCTCTAGCAACCGTGGGACAGAATTGAAGGGAATTTCCCTATCAACGGTACAAGAACTTGGAAAATTTCCCTAGCAACGGGGCAAGGAGTGGGGGAAATTTCTCTAGCAACCGTGGAACAGAAGTGAAGGAAATTTCCCTAGCAACAGTGCAAGAAGTGGGTAAAATTTCCCTAGCAATGGGGGCAAGGAGTGGGGGAAATTTCCCTAGCAACCGTGGGACCGAATTGAAGGAAATTTCTTAACCAACGGCGCAAGAAGTGGGTAAAATTTCCTTAGCAACGGGGGCAAGAA
Organism: Tachypleus tridentatus; assembly: GCF_004210375.1. Taxonomy (NCBI): domain Eukaryota; kingdom Metazoa; phylum Arthropoda; class Merostomata; order Xiphosura; family Limulidae; genus Tachypleus; species Tachypleus tridentatus. The sequence goes on from NC_134825.1 coordinate 139,356,909, forward strand.
GTGAGGGAAATTTCCTTACAACCGTAAGACACAATTTAAGGAAATTTCCCTAGCAACGGTGCAAGAAGTGGGTAAAATTTCCCTAGCATTTGGAGGCAAGAAGTAAAGGGAAATTTCCCTAGCAACCGTGGGACAGAATTGAAAGAAATTTCCCTAGCAACGATGCAAGAAGTGGGTAAAATTTCCTAAGCAACGGAAGCAAGGAGTGGGGGAAATTTCCCTAGCAACCGTGGGACACAAATGAAGGAAATTGCCCTAGCAACTGTGCAAGAAGTGGGTAAAATTTCCCTCACAACGGATGGCAAAGAGTGGGGGAAATTTCCCTAGCAACCGTGGGACAGAATTAAATGAAATTTCCCTAGTAACGGTGCAAGAAGTGTGTAAAAGTTCCCAGGCATTTGAGGGGCAAGGAGTGGTGAAAATTTCCATAGCAACGGGGGAAAGGAGTGGATAAAATTTCCAAGGCATTTGGGGGCAAGGAGTGGTGGAAATATCCCTAGCAACTGTGGGACAGAATTGAAGGAAATTTCCAAAGCAACGGTGCAAGAAGTGGGTAAAATTTCCCTAGCAACGGGGGCCAAGAGTGGTGGAAATTTCCCTAGCAACGGTGCAAAAAGTGGGTAAAATTTCCCTAGCAACGGGGGCAAGGAGTGGGGGAAATTTCCCTAGCAACAGTGGGACAGAATTGAAGGAAATTTCCATAGCAACCGTAAGACAGAATTGAAGGAAATTTCCCTAGCAACGGTGCATGAAGTGGGTAAAATTTCTCTAGCAACGGGGGCAAGGAGTGGGAAAAATTTCCCTAGCAACCGTGGGACAGAATTGAAGGAAATTTCCCTAGCAATGGTGCAAGAAGTGGGTAAAATTTCCCTAGCATTTGGGGGCAAGGAGTGTTGGAAATTTCCATAGCAACGGGGTCAAGGAGTGGGGAAATATACCTAGCAACGGGGGCAAGAAGTGGGGGAATTTTCCCTAACAACGGGGATAAAGAGTGGGGGAAATTTCCTTAGGAACCGTGGGACAGGATTGAAGGAAATTTCCCTAGCAATGGGGGCAAGGAGTGGGGGAAATTTCCCTAGCAACCGTGGGACAGAATTGAAGGAAATTTCTTAACCAACGGCGCAAGAAGTGGGTAAAATTTCCTTAGCAACGGGGGCAAGAAGTGAGGGAAATTTCCCTTGCAACCGTAAGACACAATTTAAGGAAATTTCCCTAGCAACGGTGCAAGAAGTGGGTAAAATTTCCCTAGCATTTGGAGGCAAGAAGTAAAGGGAAATTTCCCTAGCAACCGTGGGACAGAATTGAAGGAAATTTCCCTAGCAACGATGCAAGAAGTGGGTAAAATTTCCTAAGCAACGGAAGCAAGGAGTGGGGGAAATTTCCCTAGCAACCGTGGGACACAATTGAAGGAAATTGCCCTAGCAACGGTGCAAGAAGTGGGTAAAATTTCCCTCACAACGGATGGCAAAGAGTGGGGGAAATTTCCCTAGCAACCGTGGGACAGAATTAAATGAAATTTCCCTAGTAACGGTGCAAGAAGTGTGTAAAAGTTCCCAGGCATTTGAGGGGCAAGGAGTGGTGAAAATTTCCATAGCAACGGGGGAAAGGAGTGGATAAAATTTCCAAGGCATTTGGGGGCAAGGAGTGGTGGAAATATCCCTAGCAACTGTGGGACAGAATTGAAGGAAATTTCCAAAGCAACGGTGCAAGAAGTGGGTAAAATTTCCCTAGCAACGGGGCCAAGAGTGGTGGAAATTTCCCTAGCAACGGTGCAAAAAGTGGGTAAAATTTCCCTAGCAACGGGGGCAAGGAGTGGGGGAAATTTCCCTAGCAACAGTGGGACAGAATTGAAGGAAATTTCCATAGCAACCGTAAGACAGAATTGAAGGAAATTTCCCTAGCAACGGTGCATGAAGTGGGTAAAATTTCCCTAGCAACGGGGGCAAGGAGTGGAAAAATTTCCCTAGCAACCGTGGGACAGAATTGAAGGAAATTTCCCTAGCAATGGTGCAAGAAGTGGGTAAAATTTCCCTAGCATTTGGGGGCAAGGAGTGTTGGAAATTTCCATAGCAACGGGGGCAAGGAGTGGGGAAATATACCTAGCAACGGGGGCAAGAAGTGGGGGAATTTTCCCTAACAACGGGGATAAAGAGTGGGGGAAATTTCCTTAGGAACCGTGGGACAGGATTGAAGGAAATTTCCCTAGCAACGGTGCAAGAAGTGGGTAAAATTTCCCTAGCAACGGGGGCAAGTAGTTGTGGAAATTTCCCTACTAACTGAAGGAAGTAGTGGGGGAATTTTCTAGCAACGGGGGCAAGAAGTGGGAGAATTTTACCTGACAAAGGGACAAGGAGTGGGGGAAATTTCCATAGCAACCGTGGGACAGAATTGAAGGAAATTTCCCTAGCAACGGTGCAAGAAGTTGGTAAAATTTCCCTAGCAACGGGGCAAAGAGTGGGGGAAATTTCCCTAGCAACCGTGGGACAGAATTGAATGAAATTTCCCTAGTAACGGTGCAAGAAGTGTGTAAAATTTCCCAGGCATTTGGGGCAAGGAGTGGTGGAAATTTCCATAGCAACGGGGGAAAGGAGTGGGGGAAATTTCCATAGCAATCGTGGGACAGAATTGAAGGAAATTTCCCTAGCAACGGTGCAAGAAGTGGGTAAAATTTCCCTAGCAACGGGGGCAAGGAGTGAGGGAAATTGCTCTAGCAACCGTGGGACAGAATTGAAGGGAATTTCCCTATCAACGGTACAAGAAGTGGGTAAAATTTCCCTCACAACAAATGGCAAAGAGTGGGGGAAATTTCCCTAGCAACCGTGGAACAAGATTAAATGAAATTTCCCTAGTAACGGTGCAAGAAGTGTGTAAAATTTCCCTAGCATTTGGAGGCAAAAAGGAAAGGGAAATTTCCATAGCAATCGTGGGACAGAATTGAAGGAAATTTCCCTAGCAACGGTGCAAGAAGTGGGTAAAATTTCCCAAGCAACGGAAGCAAGGAGTGGGGGAAATTTCCTTAGCAACCGTGAGACACAATTGAAGGAAATTGCCCTAGCAACGGTGCAAGAAGTGGGTAAAATTTCCCTCACAATGGATGGCAAAGAGAGGGGGAAATTTCCCTAGCAACCGTGGGACAGAATTAAATGAAATTTCCCTAGTAACGGTGCAAGAAGTGTGTAAAATTTCCCAGGCATTTGAGGGGCAAGGAGTGGTGGAAATTTCCATAGCAACGGGGGAAAGGAGTGGGTAAAATTTCCAAGGTATTTGGGGGCAAGGAGTGGTGGAAATATTCCCTAGCAACTGTGGGACAGAATTGAAGGAAATTTCCAAAGCAACGGTGCAAGAAGTGGGTAAAATTTCCCTAGCAACGGGGGCAAGGAGTGGTGGAAATTTCTTTAGCAACTGTGGGCCAGAATTGAAGAAAATTTCCCTAGCAACGGTGGAAAAGTGGGTAAAATTTCCCTAGCAACGTGAGCAAGGAGTGGGGGAAATTTCCTTAGCAACCGAGTGACAGAATTGAAGGAAATTTCCCTAGCAACGGTGCAAGAAGTGGGTAAAATTTCCCTAGCAACGGGGGCAAGAAGTAGGTGAATTTTATCTGACAACGAGGACAAGGAGTGGGGAAATTTTTGTAGCAACGGGGGCAAGAAGTGGGTGAAATTTTCCTAGCAATTGGGGCAAGAAGTGAAGAAAATTTTTTCAGCAACGAGGGCCAAGGAGTGGGTGAAATTTCCTTAGCAACGGTGCCAAGAAGTAAAGGGAAATTTCCCTAGCAACAGTGGGATAGAATTGAAGGAAATTTCCGTAGCAACCGTAAGACAGAATGGAAGGAAATTTCCCTTGCAACGGTGCATGAAGTGGGTAAAATTTCCCTAGCAACGGGGGCAAGGAATGGGAAAAATTTCCCTAGCAACCGTGGGACAGAATTGAAGGAAATTTCCCTAGCAATGGTGCAAGAAGTGGGTAAAATTTCCCTAGCAACGGTGCAAAAAGTGGGTAAAATTTTCCTAGCAACGGGGGCAAGGAGTGGGGGAAATTTCCCTAGCAACCGTGTGACAGAATTGAAGGAAATTTCCTAGCAACGGTGCAAGAAGTGGGTAAAATTTCCCTAGCAACGGGGCAAGAAGTGGGGAAT